>NC_000080.6:54452444-54517444 GCF_000001635.26 Mus musculus | reverse complement strand
ACTTGTCCCGCCTCCTGGGGACTCTTCACCGCTTCGTGATTGGACTCTAGTATCAAGGAATCCCGGCGTGGGCCGCGCGAGGGAAAAGATGGCGGCGATGGCAGTCGGAGGTGCTGGTGGCAGCCGCGTGTCCAGCGGGAGGGACCTGAATTGCGTCCCCGAAATAGCTGACACACTGGGTGCTGTGGCCAAGCAGGGGTGAGGGCCGGACTTCCGCCAGAGGAATGCGGGATCCAAATTTGGGAAACAAGGAGGGCAGACTAGTCCCCTGCAGGGGGTGAGGGCTTGAGACACCATTACTCCTTGAGTGGGGAAGACTTCGGCCCTAAGAACGAGAGGATGAAACTCTGGGGGCGGGGGGAGGGGGCGCGTGTGGTCACTGAGTTAAAAAATCAGGGGAGTTCTAGGGTAAAAATTAAAAGGGACGCACAGTCATTCCTTCTCTAGGGCCTTGAAGACTGGGATTATCCGAGAGTAGAGAAGTATAAAGAGGCAATCGAGAGAAGAGTTTAATCTGGCTTGGGGAGGCATGGGCAGTGTTGGGTCAAGTCTAACTTTGACAGTCCTGGAAAGCCAGTGAAGTCAGGGAAGAAAGAAGCTACTTGGCTTGGATTTCCATTTCTCGTTTATCTTTTCATGATTGTGTTTTGGGAAGAAATTGGTGCACAGTGTAGTGAAAGTGATGTGCCCCAATATGGGCTGAACTCCGTAGCCCGTGGGGGTGACTGGTGGCTTTATGGAACTGTGCAAAATCAAAATATTAAACCTAGTTGGTTGGATCTCTGGGCCCTCACTTTACATGATGCTTCTGGGTCTGTCGCGGTTGTAGGTTTGATTTCCTCTGCATGCCTGTCTTCCACCCGCGTTTCAAGAGGGAGTTCATTCAGGAACCTGCTAAGAATCGGCCTGGCCCCCAGACACGATCAGACCTACTGCTGTCAGGAAGGGGTAGGGACCATCCCCTGTGCCCCTTAATTATTAGAGGCAGGAATATCTTCTGCTTTATAGGACTTAATTCTCCTCCTCCTCTGACTTGGTTATCTATTGGTTAGCCCCTATGACATAGAGAACTCTTTTTTTTCTTTCCTTTCTAAAAGTTGTAGTCCCCTATTCTTCATCAGGCTATCCCTATATCAGAGACAAAAAGTCTTGTCTTTCATCTCTACTCTTTATTCTCTGCTGAGAACTAGAAATTGATCAAGAACATGCCAACTCCCATTGAGTCTTTGTCTTCTCTTGGGTTGGGGATGCAGACTGGAATACGCTAATTGTGGGAAAGCTTTCTCCATGGATTCATCCAGACTCAAAAGTGGAGAAGATCCGAAGGAACTCTGAAGCGGTAAGGCAGTTTAATTTCTTCGTGGGATCCCTTTAAAGGTTAGGCCTGGCCTGGGTGTTGGGGCACCTATCTGCAATCTCAAGCGTTGTGAGGTTATTCCCACATCAGGAAGATAATGAGGGAGGATTGAGATTCCATGCCAGGAGAAGAAAAGGAAAAAATTAGTTCTGTCACTAAACTAGGTCAGGAGAGTAAGCTGGTAAATCAGAGTCCATCTAAAAGTGTCTGGAACGATAGGTGATGGTTCACATCTGTAATCTCAGCAGGGTCCATCTCCAGCCCAGCAAATCACTGAGTTCCAGGCTAGTTAGGGCTGTAATCTAAGACCCTGTTCCAAAAGGGTTTGGTTCTAGCTCAGTATGGCAGCTTATAGCTGTAATACAGACACTCAGGAGAGTGAACCAGCCGGGCATGGTGGTGCACGCCTTTAATCTCAGCACTTGGGAGGCAGAGGCAGGCGGATTTCTGAGTTCAAGGCCAGCCTGGTCCAAAACCAAAAAAAAAAAAAAAAAAAAAAAAAGGGAGAGTGAGCGAGGTCAGATTCAAAGTCAAACTGAGTTATATAGAGAATTCCAGAACAGCCTGGGCTACAGTGTCAGAGCCAGTTTCTGCTGCTCCCTACCCTAAAACCCTAGCTCTTAATTGTTTTCTCTTGTCTTGTGTTTCAGGCTATGTTACAGGAGTTGAATTTTGGGGCATATCTGGGTCTTCCAGCTTTCCTATTGCCCCTTAATCAGGAAGATAACACGAATCTGGCCAGAGTTCTGACCAACCACATCCACACTGGCCACCACTCTTCCATGGTATGACTGAGGGTTCTTTCCTGCTCTGTATCATGATAGCTGTCCCTTTTGCCTAGTTACACTCCCAGTGCATTTGGCAGAATTGAAATGTCAGTGTTGTTCATTCCTGACTCCGCCTAAGTGTGGTGTGCAGAATGTTTCAGAGCAGTATATGTGGGGCTAGAGACGTCGCTCAGTGGTAGATCACTTGCCTAACATACGTGAGCCTCTGGGAACAAAGGATAGAGAAATAAATTATTTCTGTTTAAAATAAAAGACAAGCTAGGTATTTACACAAGGATACGTATGACATATTAAACACGTGTAATCACATTTAGAAAAGCATATAAAGAGATTAACTTGTGAACTTGAGGGAAGCTTTCTGGACCTGATGAGTGTGAAACAGGGTTTTAACAGGGTACCTGTTCATATGCAGTTCTGGATGAGGGTACCCTTGGTGGCCCCAGAGGACCTGAGAGATGATGTAATTGAGAATGCCCCGACTACACACACAGAGGAGTACAGTGGAGAAGAGAAAACATGGATGTGGTATGTCTCCTTTTGCTGCTGTACTGCGTGGGGTGGGGTGAGGGCTATGGGGAACTGGTGGGGCGTGTTCTTGAGTTATAGGTCATATGCCCCTAACAGGCTCTTTCTTTGTTTCTGATTCTGGGCAGGTGGCATAACTTTCGGACTCTGTGTGACTATAGCAAGAGAATTGCAGTAGGTAAGTCCACAAGGGTTCTGAGATATGAGCGGCCTCCTAGAAATGAGAATCAACAGGCTGGGCGTGGTGGCCCACCACCTTTCATTCCAGAACATGGGAACTGGAGACAGGTAGATCTCTGTGAGTGTAATTAAAGCTAGCCTTGTTTATATAGTGAGTTCTAGGATAGCCAGGACTATGTCGACAGACCCTGTCTTTAAAAAAAAAAAAGAAAGCCAAGCAGTGGTGGCACACGCCTTTAGTCCCTGCACTTAGGAGGTAGAGGCAGGCAAGTCTCTACAAGTCTGAGGCCAGCCTGGTCTACAGATTAAGTTCCAGGGCAGTTAAGCCTACACAGAGAGACCTTATCTCAAACAAAAGTAAGAATGGGCAGTTTAGAACGTTCCAGGACAGTCAGGGTTACACAGAAAGACCATGGCTTTAAAAAGAAAAATTAACAGTTTCGGGCCTGGAGAGATGGCTCAGTGTTTAAAAGTGCTTGTTGCTCTATTTTTGAGGATCAAAGTTGAGATACCAGGACCCACACTGGGTTGCTCACAACTGCATGTTAACTCTAGCTCCAGGAGATCTGGTGCCCTCTTCTGGCCTCCATGGGGGAACTGCACACACATGGCACATATACAGAACACACACATATGAATAAAAATGAATGTAAATATTAAAAAAAAAAAACGAACAATTTCATGAGGCTGGGGGTGTAGCTCAGTTGGTAGAGCACTTGCTTGTCTAGATGCATGAAGCCCCTAAGTAGATCCATAGTACACATAGATGTAGTGGCATATGCCTGCAGTTCCACCTCTTAGGAGGTGGAGGCAGGAGGATCAGGAGTTTACAGAAAGCTCAGTGCTACATTGGGTTACCTGAGACCCACTCTAAAAATAGAACCAGCCCTGGCCATTCTGTTTTCATATTCCTTTAGTCCCTGAACATGGGACGCAGAGGAAGGTGGGGCTCTGTGGCTCCTAGGCCACCCAAGGCTATACAGTGAGAACCTGTCTGAGAAAAGGAGAACAAAGTGAGTTCCATGTGTGAGCTGGGTATTTTGGCTGCTTTCCCTGTGCTCAACAGAAGGGAAAAAATTTGCACCAGGTAAGGTGGGCTCCCTGCTCAGCAATAGGTGTCCTTTTCCTTCCTCTGTGTAGCTCTTGAAATTGGAGCTGACCTCCCGTCTAATCACGTCATTGACCGCTGGCTTGGAGAGCCCATCAAAGCAGCCATTCTCCCCACCAGCATTTTCCTAACCAACAAGAAAGGATTTCCTGTTCTTTCTAAGGTGCAGCAGAGGCTGATCTTCCGGCTCCTCAAGGTGGGTGGCCGTATGGTTTCAGGGTGGCCCGACGGACTTAATCACTGAGGACGTCTGCTTCTGGGACAGGGACAGATGATTGTGTTCTTCATGGTTCCTTTTCCAGAACTTCCTCTGGTTTCTGGAGAAAGAGCCAAACTTCACAAGAATTTTTTTTTCCCCTGAGACAGGGTTTCTCTGTGTAGCCCTGGCTGTCCTGGAACTCACTCTGTAGACCAGGCTGGCCTCGAACTCAGAAATCCGCCTGCCTCTGCCTCCCAAGTGCTGGGATCAAAGGTGTGCGCCACCACTGCCCAGCAAGGAATTCTTACATAGTTAAAGTAAGAGACTGGGTGTGAGGACACACAGCTTTCATCCCAGCACCAGGAGGAAGAGGCAAGTAGACAAGTCAGGGATTTTTATCTCAAAACAAACAGACAAGAAGTTGAGGGTCCTTGTGCCCAGGGATGGCCAGGAATGTTAAGCATGCAGGAGTGTTTTGTTTTTTTGTTTTTAAGGGAAGGAAGTATAACCTGTGTTTTCATCCAGAAAGCTGAGAATTGATGATCTGTGTTATCTGAAGGGCCAGCCCATAAGCTCCCACAACCAGGACTGGAGGTGGCTGTTAGCCCAAATGACCTCTCAGCTCTTTGTCTGGCCAAGACCACACTGATCCTTAAGCTAGTCCTTGTAGCCTATCTCTAAACCCATGTACCTGGAGCTGAGTTTTGATACATTTAAGCTTTCTCGTGCACCAGGGATTGTATTACACCAGGGAACTTCCCACCAAACTGTACTGTGTTTAAACATGCTGGCAATAAACTGCCTGGCATCACACTCTCAAGTTTGGTCCAGCCTAGGTCAGGATGCACTGAGTTCTCATTGTCACATTGCCATGGATTATTTCCTGCTCCTGTGATGCCTACAGGGACCCCACCCCCTCCTCCACCCCCACCCTCACCCACACTTGTGGACCTTTGTGTTAGCATATGAGGACTTTATAAATTTATGAAAGCCCTGCCTTTTTTGGTACTGGGACAGATGCTGGGCAGCTGTTGGTATGGGTTTTATTTTATGTTGGGGCTTTTGGTTATAAAGTATAATGTCTGAGAATGGTGGTTTGTGGGCTTGCTCTCATGCTCTGACTTTTCACACAGTTGGAAGTGCAGTTTATCATCACGGGAACCAACCACCACTCAGAGAAGGAGTTCTGTTCCTACCTCCAGTACTTGGAATACTTAAGCCAAAATCGCCCTCCACCCAATGCCTATGAGCTCTTTGCCAAAGGCTATGAAGACTATCTGCAGTCCCCACTCCAGGTAGGTGTGGAGAGCACTACTGGTGACAGAGGGGACCACAGAGATGACTAAGAGCTCAGAGCCCAGGCTTCTCGTCCCGGGGACTTGTATTTGGTTCCTAGCACTCACATGGTGGCTCCCAGCTGTAACTCCAGCTCCAGAGGACCAGGTGCTCTCAGTGCCTTCTCCCCAGGCACTGCCTGTGCATGTGGTGCACAGACTTACACGCAGGCAGAATACCCACGCACATACATGTTTTTAATTGAAAAGTCAATAGTAATTGTAATAATACCCAGACATAGGACCAAGAAATATCTCTTAAGAGTAGATGGTCCAGGTGGGTCCTACCGAAATTCAGGAAGCAATGGGAAATTTTTGATGTCTTGGCCATTTGCCAAATACTGGCCAACTTGTTCTTCTGTCTCCTCTGTCAGCCTCTGATGGACAATCTGGAATCTCAGACATATGAAGTGTTTGAAAAGGACCCCATCAAATACTCTCAATATCAGCAGGTATGGTGTTGGCTTCCGCGGGGCAAAGCACAGGGCCAGGATAAGGTCAGTAAAGAAGGGCTCACAGCTGTGAGGTTTTCTGTCTTTCCCCTCAGGCTATTTATAAATGTTTGCTAGACCGAGTACCAGAAGAAGAAAAGGAGACCAATGTCCAGTGAGTACTGTCCTTTTGTTCCCAGGGGCTGGTGCGCCTGCCCGTCCCTCTGCTCAGTCTGCTTGACTTTGCCCTTTTCCTTAGGGTACTTATGGTGCTGGGTGCAGGCCGGGGTCCTCTTGTGAATGCGTCTCTTCGGGCAGCCAAACAGGCCGAGCGGCGGATCAGGCTGTATGCTGTGGAGAAGAACCCCAATGCTGTGGTGACGTGAGTAGCAACTTGATTGCTGGGCAGCTTGTCCTGGTCCCCGTTTCCAGCCGAAGTCTTTCTTACTCTGTCACCTCTGATTTCAGGCTAGAGAACTGGCAGTTTGAAGAATGGGGGAGCCAGGTGACAGTTGTCTCATCAGACATGCGGGAATGGGTGGCTCCGGAGAAAGCTGACATCATTGTCAGTGAGCTTCTGGGTTCCTTTGCCGACAACGAGCTGTCACCTGAGTGTCTGGATGGAGCACAGCACTTCCTGAAAGGTTTGTCCAGGTTGGGGGGAAACCATATGGCTGCGAACTGCTGCTTGCTAGAGTCAAAAAATCTACAAGTAGCCGGGCGTGGTGGCGCACGCCTTTAAACCCAGCACTCGGGAGGCAGAGGCAGGCGGATTTCTGAGTTCGAGGCCAGCCTGGTCTACAAAATGAGCTCCAGGACAGCCAGAGCTATAAAGAGAAACCCTGTCTCAAACAAACAAACAAACAAAAAAAAAATCTACAAGTGAGCTGGCCAGTGGTAGCGCACGCCTTTAATCCCAGCACTTGGGAGGCAGAAGCAGGTGGGTTTCTGAGTTCAAGGCCAGCCTGGTCTACAAAGTGAGTTCCAGGACAGCTAGGGCTGCACAGAGAAACCCTGCCTCGAAAAACAAACCAAACCAAGCCAAAACAAGATCTGCAAGTGGGTGGACTAGAGATTCCCTAGGGTCTGTGGGCTCGGAAGGTATCTGTGGAGCATTTATCTGAAATGAGGCTCTGGGTGTGATCGCTACCTTGGGCTTAATGTTTGTTGGGAACTTTATGGGGTGCTGTGATCCCCACTGGGTTAGAGTGCAGTCAGACCTTGCCTAGTGATGCTCGGCAGCAGCAGCGGGCTGTGTGTGTGATGTGGTCCCACAGGATTGTGTCAGCAGGTACCTCGTAGTCCTCTTAGTTTGTGTAAGGACTATTGTTTTCACAGAGCTGGGCTCTAATAGCCCAGAGTGTGTTCTGTTGCTAAACAGTGCATGGCTCTATGTTGGTGGTTTTTACCTTTAACCTATGGCTCTAACTTAGTAAGAGTGGGATTCCTGTGACCCAGTAGCCTGTGCTCCGGCCGTGTCCATAGCAACCTTGGCTTGTTCCGGTCTTTGAGCCTTCAGCTGCTGTAAAAACGCCATTTCCCTCCTTCTGGGAACTGATTTGACCCTGTGGCTGTGCAGATGATGGCGTGAGCATCCCTGGAGAATACACCTCCTTCCTGGCTCCCATTTCTTCCTCTAAGCTGTACAATGAGGTCCGTGCCTGTCGGGAAAAGGACCGCGATCCTGAGGTAAAGAGCTGCTTTTCTAGGAGGGGCTATTCTTTAGTCTTCTCTACTGTCTTCCTCTGAAGTCGATGAAGGTGGAAGAGAAGCTGGGGGTGAAGAAGGTGGTTGAAATAAAGCGGTGTTCTTGTTTGTTTCTTTGGTGCTGGAGCCCCAGCGTTCTCTGTCTATCTCCTGAAGTTGTTGTTTTCTCCCTGGACAGGCACAGTTTGAGATGCCTTATGTGGTTCGGTTGCACAACTTCCACCAGCTCTCTGCTCCTAAGCCCTGCTTTACCTTCAGCCATCCCAACCGAGGTAGGTTCACGCGTGGCTCTTCTGACCGAGCTCCCCGCGTCTGCAGCTCTGGCCCTCCAGTGCTAGAGCTTATTCAAGTTTGCCGAGTCGCTCAGGGGTTTTGGCCCCTTGTCATCCATCCACCATCTTTCCTGACAGATCCTATGATTGACAACAACCGCTACTGTACCTTGGAGTTTCCTGTGGAGGTGAACACAGTGCTTCATGGCTTCGCAGGCTACTTTGAGACTGTGCTTTACCGGGACATCACTCTGAGTGAGTGTCTGGGACAGTGTATGAGCGCATTAGCATGGGTGACTCTGGTTCGGCCTGCATGTCTTTGGGGGCTGTTTCACAAAGCTTCCTCTGTTCCTCCATGGCTTGTTAGCTGAGTACTAGCCGAGGTTAGCTGAGTACTAGCTGAGGTTAGCTGAGTACTAGCTGAGGTTACTGCCAGTCCCAATCCAGCACAGTAGCTTACTGGGGAGGCCAGAGTCCAGGAGTAGAGGTCTTTGGTTCTTCATTTTTATGACCACAGAAGAGACTCTTCTCAACGTAGGGAAGAGGGAAAGGGGAGCCCTCAAGGTTTCATTACTTTGTCTCCACAGGTATCCGCCCAGAGACTCACTCTCCTGGGATGTTCTCATGGTTCCCCATCTTCTTCCCCATTAAGGTAGGAGTCACCTCTAAGACGGTGGGTCGAGGGACAACTTGTGCCAGTGGTGTTCTTCTCCTGTCCCTCAGCTAGTTGGCTGTGACCCATGTTCTGTTCTGTCACTTGCTCTGCAGTCCTCTTGGGGATACCCAAGTAAGCTACCTGGACTCCCCACATCTCCAGCCTCTCTTGTCCAGTCTTTACCTGGAAGAGGGATGAATTTTACATTATTTGAGTTTGCCTTTCTATCTAAGCCCCTCAGCACCTTCCCACTGCCCTCAGGTGAGAGCTGGCTTGGTGGGTTGGCTTCCAGTTCTCTCTGCTTTGCCTGTGAGGTTCCTTGTTCATGTCTCCACCCTGCTAACTGCCCTAGGTTTCCTGGAATGTCTCTACCATCAGGCCATTTTCCTGACCTCCAAGAATAGGCCAGCTTCCTCTTGAGTGCTTTCATGGCTCCCTTCCTGTACAGTGTTTACTGTGTCCTTGTCACTGTCCGGGGGTTCCATATTTTGACAGGATAGCTAACTTTTATGAGAGTCAATATATATTTTTTTAAAATTTATTTATTTATTATATGTAAGTACACTGTAGCTGTCTTTAGATGCCCCAGAAGAGGGCATCTGATTTAATTACAGATGGTTGTGAGCCACCATGTGATTGCTGGGATTTGAACTCAGGACCTCAGGAAGAGCAGTCAGAGCTCTTAACCACTGAGCCATCACTCCAGCCCCCAAGGGGCAGAATATTTTGTTGTATTTATCTTTTGTTTGGTTTTTGAGAAAGGGTTTGGAATTATAGCTCAAGCTGGCTTTGAAATCCTGATTCTCCTGCCTCAGCGTCCTGGGTGTTGGGTTATAGGTTTGTCCCTACACTTGGCTGTTTATTGTCTAATCTCTGTCTGTCCCACCATCATTGCCAAGTACAATTCCTCATTCAAGCCGCCTGTGTCTTTCGTATTACAGCAGCCCATCACGGTGCACGAAGGCCAGAACATCTGTGTGCGTTTCTGGCGATGCAGCAATTCCAAGAAAGTGTGGTACGAGTGGGCGGTGACGGCCCCCGTCTGTTCTTCTATTCACAACCCTACCGGCCGCTCCTATACCATTGGCCTCTAGCCCTGCACACAGTGTCAAAACCTTGGAAGCAGCTCTGAGTTCTCTTCCTACAGCACAGAAGGTGTAGAACATCTGCTGGTTCAGTTCCTCAGTGAGACCCTCAGCCGCCAGAGAGGAGCGGTTCCGGCTGCTTTCCTACCTAATGTCATGGTGGCCAACGGGTAGGCATTCCCGGACTGCCAGGCATGGTGGTGCATACTCTTTATCCCAGCACTCCAGAGGCAGAGGCAGAGGCAGATGGATCTCTTTAAGTTCAAGGCTAGCCCGGTCTACCTAGCAAGTTTCAGGCCACCTAGGGCTACATAGTGAGACCCTGTCTCCAAAAAACGAAAAAAAAAAAAAAAAAGAACTAGAGGACACAAGCCAGCAGCAGTCTTCAGAGCCTCTGGCTTGGGCATGAGAACTCAGCAGCTCTGGATGAAGCAACCTCAGCAGATGCTCAGCCGCCAGAGCTCCCCAGGGGTCAGGAGAGAAAGCGAAGGCTGTGGAAGAGCCCGGGCTGCGTGCATGAACACTTGACCTGCGCTCTTCTTGCCCTACTCTGTTGTTGTTTGGGTGGTTTGTGTCTGAAGGAAACAAATAAAGTGAAGTTACGGCCTCTGCTGCTTTACCCTGCTTCTTTCTGCCTGCCTGTTTCCTGCACCTCACTCAAATCCCGCATGTTGAGGTCTGTGCTCTTGTCTTACCTAAGACCCAAGGAGACCCAAGAAGCTGGGAATGGTCAGTAGTCGAGCAGGAAGTACTCAGTGGTAACCTGTGAGGTTCTGAGTCCTGCTCATGCTGCGTTCGACCCCATGTGTCAAGCCCTTCAGCCCCGCCCCGCCCCTAGGACCTCTGGTTATATGCTTTTTCTGTATGGTCCATTAAGTCCATTTGTTGATTTCTCTAGGAAAGAGACACTGTGGGGATATGACTAAAGCTCGCTAGCTTCTCCCTTCCTTAGATGGATCGCAGGCGTCTCCAGTAAAACCACAGAGTGATTAGACCATTCCTCCATTTTGCAGAAGGGAAATTTGAAGTCTGTACAGTGAAATGTTACTACCTTTCCAAACATCTCTAACAGCCAGTAACTTTTTGGAATAGTGCAGGGAGTGGGCAGCTGAAGTGTCCAGGAGTTTTGGAAAACCTAAGAAAGTGAGGGTTGGCACCATCAGTTCTTTTTAGAACAATACTGCAGAACTCGTGTCAGCCAAGAAATTATCTCAGTTAACATTTGCAATAGGGGGCCATGCAGAGTCTGATGTCAACAGCAGTGTAGCAGAGGAGCATGTGACAATACTTAAGTCCCAAGGAGTGCGGTCAGGAGGGGCAGTCTAGAGGGTGGGTAGCTGCCTACCTAGGATGGAGGTATGGGGCCATTCAAAACCATGTCCAAGAAAACAGACTACCCTCAAGTCAAGGTTATCCTCCATGGGCTTTGCCCAAGCTGTTGAATCAGGTGCCTGTTGGCATCTAGATCTGGAGAGAACAAGTGAATCTTCTCCATCCGTTTGCTTTCCTTCTGTAAGTCACTTAACCAGGGAGTTAGTGGTGAGCGTCTCCCAAAGATGCCTTTAAAGCTTGAGTCCTTGCCCATCTCCTGGGTTACTAAGAGACATTTGAGTTTGTCTCCTTTGTAGGGACTTAGTCCATGGGAGTGAGCCTTTGTTCTGATGGATCTCACAAGTGCACGCCATGATCTGGAAAGAGGAGTCCAGCTGCCATGGTTCCTTGTCAAGAATATAGGAAATAGTGGAGCTTTAGGCTCCCCACAAGCCTGAAGGAACAAAGCGAACCTTTTGGGATCAGAGTTGGTGAGAAACCTCATAGGGCTGGGTACCCACTGCCGCTGCCTGCATCTTATGACAGTATATACCTAGGGACTGATGTGGTCTCAGGTCTGCTGCCTGAGGGGGCCGCCCAACAAGAGGGAGCCAGTCCTGTTGTCACTCTGGAACAAAGGGATTGGGATTTCTTCCTCAATTCTCAATCACTGGAAAGTTTGTTTATTGTATTACTATTATGTTAGCTTCTCTGTTTTTTGTTGTTTCTGTTTTTGTTTTTTGCTTCCCTGGGCTTTTGATTTTCACCACATGTTCCATTCCTGAGGCCATGTAGAGAGAATCACTGGGACGGGCTTCGTAGAGACAGTGCCAACCAGCAAGTTATTTTTATTATTTATTTATTTATTTATTTACTTTTTGGTTTTTTGAGACAGGGTTTCTCTGTGTAGCCCTGGCTGTCCTGGAGCTCACTCTGTAGACCAGGCAAGTTAATTTTTGTTACTGAGTTTCGGGTCTGCGTAGCCCTGGTTGGCCTGGGATTCAAGATCTACCTGCTTCTGCATCTTGAGTTCTGAGATTAAAGATTTGGGTCCCTAAGTTCCGCAGCTGTGGACTATTTTTTAAGAGTAGTCTTGGCTCATTACAGAACACTGCAGTCTCTAAGGCAATAGTTCCACTTCTTAATTGTGTTGCCTTAGAGGTGTTTTGCCCAGGTCACTGACTTCACCTAGGAGATGGTGCTGCCGTTGTCCCCCCAAACTCCAACATTGGGTAAATTCTCCCCGAAGTGGCTGATTGGTTTTTAAGCATTCCTGTGCCCCTTTGGCAATGTGGACTCATTTGACAAAGTCCAGGCGCTGCTGTGACTGTGGGTGGCCAATGTGACTTTTGAAGCAAGGATGGAAGACTAGCCTGCCGCGCACTGTGGGTGGGATGCAGCGCCCCTTGGAGGGCTGGAGGGCTGGGTCATCGGTTAGGAGTAGTAGCTGTTGGTTCTTCAGAGGACCTGGGTTTAATTTCCAGCATCTACATGGTGTTCATAACTTTCCATAACTCCTGTTTCAGGGGATCTGCTGCCCTCTTCTGAGCTCCATAGGCAGTAGGTGGGCATACACAGGCTGCACAGACATGTAGCCCAAACACCCATACTTCATAATTAAGGGATCTTGACTCAAGTTAGAGCACTTGAGATCTTGACATTTACCACCTTAAAATGAATAACATTTAACCCTACTGCTTTTAGGACTTCTAGAAGTACCTCTCTAAGCCCACTGAGATTGTCAGGCCAGGCAGGGTGAGACTGGGAGAAGGATCAGTTGAGTCCTGGAGTTCAGGGCTACAGTGCATTAGGCCACTGAGGACCACACTAAGTTCAGCATCAATGTGGTGACTTCCTGGGAGTGAAAGACTACTAGAATTGCCTAAGGAGAGACAAACTGGCCCACGTCAGAAATGGAGTTAGTGGCGGTTTGAATGAGAGTGGCCTCAACAGGCTCGCATACTTGAATACTTAGCCCCCAGTTAGTGGAACTGTTTGAAAAGGATTAGTAGGTGTGGCTTCATTGGAGGAGGGATGTCACTGGGGGTGAGCTTTGAGCTCTCAAAAGCCCAGGCCATTCCCAGCGGGCTCTCTCTGTTTCCAACTTGTGGATCAGGAAGAAACCTCAAGCTACTGCTCTAGCCCCATGCCTGCCTTCCTACTCCTCCACTGTGCTCCCCACCTTGACAGTCATGGACTAACCCTCTGAAACTGTAAGCCCTGATAAACTTTCTTATTAGTGGTTTTGGTCATGGTGTTTGGCATGCAATAGAAGAGTAACTAAGATGGTTCAAAATTTACTTTCTGATTAGTAGTGGGGCTGTGCCTGTAAATAGCCACTATACCCCAGCCTAGGCAACATAGTAAGACACTGTCTCCTCAGAACAAAGTCAAAACCAAAAACTAACCAAACAAACAAACAAACAAACAAACAAACAAACCCCAAACAAGACAAAACACCCCAAAACCAAAACAACAACAAAAACTGTGAGTTTGTTTTTCAAAAGAGCGTTTCCCTATGTAGCCCTGGGTGTTCAGGACCAGGCTGGCCTTGAACTCAGAGTTCTGTCTGCCCCTGCCTCTCAAGTGCTGGGATTAAAGGTGTGCACCACTATTTCCAGCATGCCAATATATTCAAATTAGCAGTGAAGGAGTTCCTACTCATTGGAACATCATAGTGTCTTTATTTATAATAACTAATAAACAACATAATCTGGGATCACTCAGGTGTATATTATCCATGGTTGACAGAAATGTCATGTGGTGCATGACTGTGCTATGTCTATGCTTAAATTGCTCTGAACAGAAACCTCACATATACAGCTTGTCTGTATAGGATTATCAACTTCAATGAAAGATTTCTTTTTTGGTTGGGAGAGTTGCTTCCAGATCCTTATGTATTCTATAAGCACACTGAAATACACCCCAGCTCCTTTGTTTTCAGACAGAGTCTTGTAGCCCAAGCTAGCTTTGAACTTGCTATGTAGCTGGCCATGACTTGAACTTATGATTCTCCTGCTTTTACCTATTGACTGTTCAACTTCATGGGACATGGTGTCTGATTTTCCTTAGTGACGGGGATAGAACCTAAGGCTTCCTGTTTGCCTGTTGGGCAAACACTCTGCCAACTGAGCCACATCTCTAGTCCCAGCTTTTATCTAGTCCCAGCTTTTAGCTCCTTTAATCAAAAGCCGTGTGCATGGGTTAAGATTAAGGCTGTAGCCTGAGCTGTCTTCAAACTCTTTGACAGTCTTGCTTCAGCCTCCAGAGTGCTAGGATTATAGGTAGGAGTCACCATGCCTGGCTAAAGGTGAGCAATTCTTGAAGTCATAAGTATTTTATTTAGAGAGAAAGATAAATTTGTTTTGTTTTTTATGACCTGTGTGGTATATGCACCAAGCAAGATTTCCAAGCAGGTTTTTACTGCTCCCCACCTTATTGCTTTACGACAGGGTCTCTTGTTAAAATAGAAGTTCACTGTTTCAGCTAGGCTTGTGGGCTGGCCATTGGGTTCTCAGGATCTGCCTGTCTACATTCCCCCAGTGAGAGCCACAGGAGAGTGTAGCAGGTGCTGGAGATTTGAACATAGGTCCCCATGCTTGCAAAGCAAACCCTCTTACCCACTGAGCAGCCTCACTATCACTCCTAAGTTTTGTTTTGTTTTGTTGATTTTTGTTTGTTTGGTTTTGGTTTTTTTGGACAGGATCTTATGACCTTGAACTCTCTCTATAATTGAGGAGGTCCTTGAATTTTTTTTTTAATTGGGTTGGAGCAGTGGTGGTTGAACTAGTGGCCTGCCTCCTTAATCTCAGTACTCAGGAGCCAGAAGTAGAGAGACCCTGTCTTAAAACAAAACAAAACAAAAACCCAAAAAACAAAACAAAACAAAAAAACCAACCAACCAGCCAACAAACAACAACAACAAAAAACCTACTAGCTGTTATTCCAGAGGACTTGGGTTTAATTCCCAACACCACTCAGAGGGCACAACATACTTGGTGCACAGATATTGTTAGTGTTTGAGAATTGCTGAAGGAAGAACCCAGACTCAAATAGTATGCAAGAACAAAGAGCATTTATTCTGCAGAAACAACCAGCATGCAGGTGTCTTCACCACTTCAAAATGACGACCCAGACAAAGACACTCGAGCCCCTTTTATAATAGGACTGCTATTAAATCTTTTCTGATGGCTAAACTACAATGAGAACTCTGCCAGTCTTCAAGTGTCATGTGTTAACTGCTTCTGAGACAGCAAACAGGCATCTAAAACCTACAGCACATTCCAAAGCCATCAACCAAAGGTCATGAAAAGGGAACTAAGTATTTACTATAGGTGCAAGTTTAGAAGACAAAAATCTTAACTGGGTTTATCTATACAAAACGTCAAGGATAGCTTAGTTATGGTCTCCATGAATCTGTAGAGCTAGTAACAAATGATGAATGTTTAGCCAGATAATTACTCTTAGTGGATATGCATGTAAACATTCTCTGTTGTAAACCTCAATTTCAATGTATGACCTGAATTTATGTGCAAACTTGTAGTGAATTTTTTACCTTGTGATCACATACTCTGAGAGAGGTACAAGTGCTGAGAGCAAAGAGCAGAGACAAGCCCTCCCCTTTTTCTTCCTGAAATTTCAGCTTCATTTCAGCTTCCATCAGCCCAGTTACTGCAGAGATAGAACAAAGGCTACTTTACCTCATCCCACCCCTCTGTGCTGTTACTATGAGGAGCTAAACCAGGAACTGCTTCCAGCCTCTGAACAACTCAGACAGGTAGATCTGCTGCAGAAGCAAAGTAACTTAGCATTTTATTATTACATTGCTAAAAGTCAGGTAATTTAAAACCTCAATGATGGGTGCTGGGATGCCCCACATGGGCTGAATTCCTGTGTCATGATTAATTAACCACAGGATGGGCTGCCTAGCACAGATGGCCAATCCTGAGATAAGATATTTCTCATTCCCGTGCCTTTAGGCTGTTCCTTGAGTGAGGTATTTTATTCTCTTTTTTCCGGAATTTGGGGTCTGCTGCTGGAGCAAAGGCTTATGACCTAGTTTCTGAGTGGAGACAAAATGGAATGAATAGGCCCCTTTAACACACATGCAGGCACAACATCTGTACACACATACATAAAATCAATCAGTCAATCTTTTTTTTTTTAATGTAAGTTTTAGGGTTTTTTTTTGGAGGGGGCAGGGTTTATCTGTGTAGCTCTTGCTGTCCTGGAACAGGCTCTGTAGACCAGGATGGTCTCAAACTCAGAGATCCACCTGCCTCTGTCTCCTCTGCCTCCCCAGTGCTGAGATTAAAGGGTGTGCCACTACCACCTGGCACAGAGTGGCTCCAACTCCTAGATATGTTCCTTCCTCATCCTCCAGCATGCTGAAATCTCAGATGTGAGGTACCATATGATCTCTAAGCTATATTTTTTTTGTGTTGGGAGTTGGTCTATTGCTGTGTATAAAAATGCTAAAGTTTGGGGGCTGGTGAGATGGCTCAGTGGGTAAGAGCACCCGACTGCTCTTCCGAAGGTCCAGAGTTCAAATCCCAGCAACCATATGGTGGCTCACAACCATCTGTAATGAGATCTGACTCCCTCTTCTGGAATGTCTGAAGACAGCTACAGTGTACTTACATATAATAAATAAATAAATCTTTAAAAAAAAATGCTAAAGTTTGAATCCCAAGATCTGGTTGTTGTCTAGATGAGTGCATTCTCATGTACACCGACCATTGTTGTGAAAACCAATGTAAAGCTATTGGTTAATAAAAGAGTGATTGGGCAGTAGAGAGAGAAAGACAGGACCTGAGAATTGAGTGAGTCCAGGTGAGACTCAAACAGCAAGTAACAAGGGGGATATGATTTGGATATAGGTAAGAATAGCAGAGACTGCCTAATCTAGGCTTACAGCTTGTAAATAAATACCAGGATTCTGTCTTTTATATGGGCTAGCTAGAATAAATACTTCATTTATGTTTTATATGTCGTTCTATGAAAATTATTACTTATTCACAAGAACTCTGTGTCTTAGTTAGGGTTTTACTGCTGTGAACAGACACCATCCATTTAATTGGGGCTGGCTTACAGGTTCAGAGGTTCAGTCCATTATCATCAAGGTGGGAGCATGGCAGCATCCAGGCAGGCATGGTGGAGGAGGAGCTGAGAGTTCTACAACTTCATCTGAAGGCTGCTAGGAGATGACAGACTTCAAGGCAGTTAGGATGAAGGTGGTTTTTTTGTTTGTTTGTTTGTTTGGTTTTTAAAAAAGATTTATTTATTGTTATATGTGTAAGTACACTGTAGCTGTCTTCAGACAGCATCAGATCTCATTATGGATGGTTGTAAGTCACCATGTGGTTGCTGGGATTTGAGCTCAGGACCTTCAGAAGAGCAGTCAGTGCTCTTAACTGCCGAACTGTCTCAACAGCCCCTAGGATGAGGGTCTTAAAGCCCACACCCACAGTGACACAAATACTTCAACAAGGCCATACCTACTCTAACAGGTCCACACCTTCTAATAGTGCTACTCCCTGAACCCAGCATATACAAACCATTACTCTCTGTGACACAGGAAGTATGTTTTCTTTCTACAAGTGAAGGAAATGACATCTAGAAGGATAAACTGCTGCAGGCCAAGGTCAGCTGACTCCAGAGCCTTCTCCCTTAACCTGAAGACACATCACTTCGGACGTTGTTTCTTCTTTGTAATCAACTACTTAACAAACTGCGACCAACAGTAACCAACCGTCACCCAACAAATATCCAACAAACAAACAACAAACCACCCTGGGGCCTCTTGGGGCCCTAGCATTTATATACACTCTGAAAAGTCCCCAGAATTCCAAACTATTTGCAGCTGCTAAAACCACATTTCTGCTAGAGCACAAGGCAAATCTTAGTCAGCTGCTGCAGATTTCACATACAGCCCATATCACACACCTGGGGCTAAAACAAAAGCAAAGTCCTATTCGTGTGTGTGTGTGTGTGTGTGTGTGTGTGTGGGCACATCTGCCACTATGCACCTGCAGTCAGAGGAGGACAGCTTTCTTTCCTCTGTGGGTCCCAGAGATCAAACTCAGGTTGTCAGGCTTGATCGTTGAGCACAGTCACTGGATGGACCACCTTATCAACCCTGTTTACCTATTTTTTTGAGACAGGATCTCACTGTAGTCCAGGCTAGTGTTGAATTCTCTATGCGACTGAAGGTGACTGTGAACTCCTGGTCCCTCCTGCCTCTACCTCTCAATGCTGGGATCACATGCTCACACCACAAGACCAGTCTTTTTTTTTTTTTAAAGATGTATTCATTTATTATATGTAAGTACACTGTAGCTGTCTTCAGACACCCCAGAAGAGGGCATCAGATCTCATTACAGATGGTTGTGAGCCATCATGTGGTTGCTGGGATTTGAACTCAGGACCTTTAGAAGAGCAGTCAGTGCTTTTAACCACTGAGCCATCTCTCCAGTCCCCAAGACCAGTCTTACTTTTTTTCTTTTTGGAGTATAGGCCTTAGTATGTAGCTTGGGCTGGTCTCAAACCCTCTATCTCCCTGCCTCAGCCTCCTTAGTGCCTGGACCTGGATTATAGGCATGCCCACCAAACCATGCCCATCCCCATGCCTACCCCCCGCCCTTACCTGTCCCCCCCATGTCATTGTGCTATATGTAATTGACATCCATTAGAACTGTCTATATTAAAGTCTCTTATCTATTTTTGATTCTATTTATTTATTTAAGGACAGGGTCTCACTCTGTAGCACTGGTCAGCCCAATGCTTGCTGTGTAGACTAGGCTTACTTCAGATTCATAGAGATCCACCTGCTGGTGTGCTCCACCAAGGCTGGTCAAAGTCTACAATTTGATAGATTTTAATATATATAAACACCCATGAAAACATTTCTTTAGAGGTTTCCTTATGGCCTTTCAAAGCCCCTTTCTTCCAGCTTTTCAATACTTGTCATATGTTGGCAATCACCCATCTGTTTTCTGCCTATCCTCTAGAATTTTATATTGATGGATCATTTAGTGTTGTGGTGGTCTGAATGGGACTGACCTCCACATGCTTAGTCCCTGGGGAATGCAGCTGTTTGAGGATTAGAAGGTGGAGCCTTGTTGAAGGAGGTGGTCATTTGGGGTGAGGGGGCTTGAGGTTTCAGAAGCCCAGGACAGACCCAGTTTCTTGTTCTAATCCTGAATCTTGGGGATCAGATACGAGCTCTCGGTTATTACTCCAGTGCCATACTTGTCTGCCTGTGGCTACGCTCTCCACCATGATGATAATGGACTAACCCCCTGAAACTGTAAGCCAGCCCCAATTAAATGCTTTTCTTTAGTCTTGTATGTTTTTCCTTTTTATGGAAAACGTGTGCCTTGAGGAGGGATGGCTCAGCTGTTAAAAGCATTGGCTGCTGCTCACAACTTTCTGTAACTTCTGTTTTATCAGATCCAACACTCCCTTCTGCTCTTCTTTGTTGACATTAAAATGGAAACCTGCAATAGTTTTAAGATGTGGTTATGCTTATGTAGCTACAGGGGATGAAAAAAATATGGATCCCAACGAAACTTACAAAGATTAGATCCGACCAAGCAAAACCTATCACTTGAGACATGAATGTCTTCACAAAGCAAATAGCCCAAATAATTCATAGACTATCTTAATTACTGACTTCTTTAAAAAAAATGCATGCAAGTCAACTTCAAAAGGGCTAGCCCAAGTGGTCGATCACAAAGAGATGGACAATACATAGACTGGATAGACAATAAATGCAGAGAGCCTGGATAAATACAGAGACTGGGCAATGAATACAACAGCTAGCTTTTTTCAGACTAACCATTCCCCACCCCCCTTAGGGCCCAAACAACAGACAATATAGAAACTGGATAAACCCAGAGACTGAGCAATAAATGCTACAGCTAGCTTCTCTCAGACTAACCATTTTTCCCATGGGGCCCCAAAACAGGAATACTTCACCCCAATGCATCAGAAAACAAATATATATAAGAAGACCATTGTCCCAATCCCTTAAGTTGGGGTGGGAAGTTCTGATCACTTGATGTTTTATGGTTGTTATCATCTAGGGTTTTTGAATGTTTTGCTTAATTATTGTGTATTGATAAAAAAATTTTAATAGAAATTTAAAGTTTTTATTTAATTATTGTATTCTATATTGATAGAAATGTAAGTTTTTTGTTTAATTATTCTATAACAATGGATGTTTACGGGTTTTTTTTTTGTTTAATTATTGTATAGTAATAGAAAATTGAAATCTGCCTGGCACTTACACACCGAAGGGCCGTGCTTTTAGAATGGGAGGGGAATGGGAACTGGACACACAGTGTAGTGGTGGTAATCTGCTATCATCAGTAACCTGGTAACAATAGAAAGTCACTTTACCGCAGACCTAATGCCAGCTTCCCCTCTCCTGGGAAGGACGGTCAGTGGGATAGATACCGGCAGTGATGGCTAGCATCCGGAGCTCCTGTGCCGATCTCTGTCCGCTGGGGCTGTTTTCTTGCTTCTGTGAGTCACTTAGTTGAGAGATCCAGATCCTCACGAGCTGGCTGGATAGCCAAGCGTACAGATGGCTCCCTCTGTGCTCTGCTCAGCGATACGTGGCGTAGGTACCTTGCACCTTGCGAAACATCCTTGGCACTCTTCTTCAGATGATCGGGCAAGTCCAGAGCTTATGAAGGGCAGTCCCTAGAGATGACCAGCACCACTAGCACCAGGGTAAGAGGGCCCGTGAGAACCCCAAGAGGATGGGGAGACAATTGAGGCCCCTGGAGACACAACCAGAACAGGGAAGTGGGTGCTCTTATCCTCTGAGTCGTCTCTCCAGCCCTTCCTCCATTCTGAGACAAGATCTCTCTAAGTAGCTTTGGCTGGCCTGCATACTATATAGACTAGTCTGGTCTTGAATTCACAGATCTCTGCCTGCCTCTGCCTCCTAAATGCTGGGGTTAAAGGTGGCCACTACCATACCCTCTCTGCTCTAGCTTTATAGAATTGGTGTATTTCGGGGCTCAAGAGATGGTTCAGTGGTTAAGAGAGCTTGAGTCTCTTCCAGAAGACCCGAGTTCAGTTCCCAGTACCCATGTTAGGTGGCTCACAACTGCCTGTAACTCTGGCTCTAAGAATTCAATGCCCTTTTCTGATCTCTGTGGGTACCACACACAGCTGGCACACACTCAGATAGACACATTTGAAAAGCATGATAGGGAGACAATGGGGACAGACTAGTGTTGGTACACAGGTAAAATGAGCACAGTATGCTACCTTCTAAGGTCCCATAGGGTTTCACCAGGGCCTTTTCTTAGTGTTTTCTGCCTTTTCTTCCATTCTTGTGCTATTCTCGAGGCAAGGATGGAACTCTGAAGAACTGGGGCCACTTTTATGTATTTAGTGTCTAGGTTTATTTTAATTTTATGCATATAGGCATTTGCCTGTATACATGTCTGTATGCTATGTGTGTGCAGTACCCACAGAGGCCATAGAGGGGCCTTGGATCTCTGGGGACTGGAGTTACACATGGTTGTAAGCTGCCATGTGGTGCTGAAAATTGAACCCAGGTTCTTTGGAGAAGTCTGTGGTTTTAGTTGCTGAGCCATCTCTCCCAGTCCCATGGGACCATTTTTAGTCACCAAGAAGAGCTTCTGCTGTGACCCTCTGGGAACGGACTCTGCTAAACGAAGTGTCCATGAAAGGAGCATGAGATCCATACCGACACTGGACACGTTTGTCCCTCTACGTGTATCTGTGCATCTTCAAAGTCGTCATTGCCCTTCTCCAACACTCTAGTGAGTTCTCCATTCTTCCCCCATTGGTAAAACCATGAGCAATAGTGTAAGAAATTAACCTTTATCCTATAAGTTCCCAAGAAGAACCTGTAGGGCATCCAAATACAAAGGACACTGGAACATGCGGGTGCATCCAAGCTTTCTCTGCCGGACAAACACCATAGACGTATTGAGAAACATGATGTAGGCTCAGCTTCTTGCTAGGAGGTGTGGGAACTGTCTCTTCTGTCAGGCATTTGGGATGCCTTAGGGAACTTTCCAGAGCTTGGTGGAAGGTGGGATGCCATCACCCTTCCTATGAGTACTTGTGCTTCTCCACCAGCTCTCTGTTTGACCTTGAGTCAGAGGACAGAGTAGGACTGCTCTCCATTACTTGCTGTGTGCGTCCCCTGTGTGATCCTCACAGTTAAAACTGCTCCTTTCTGTGAGCTCTTCTCAATGGATTTTATACTGGTTATCTGCATACATACATACACACATTATATGCATATATATACATATGTATACATACATGCATGCATACATACATACATACTGTACTGGCTAGTTTTGTGTCAACTTGACACAGATGGAATTATCACAGAGAAAGAACCTTCAGTTGAGGAAATGCCTCCATGAGATCCAGCTGTAGGGAATTTTCTCAATTAGTGATCAAGGGGGAAAGGCCCCTTGTGGGTGGTGCCATCTCTGGGCTGGTAGTCCTAGGTTCTATAAGAGAGCAGGCTGAGCAAGCCAGGGGAAATAAGCCAGTAAGTAACATCCCTCCATGGCCTCTGCATCAGCTCCTGCTTCCTGACCTGCTTGAGTTCCAGTCCTGACTTCCTTTGGTGATGAACAGCAATGTGGAAGTGTAAGCTGAATAAACCCTTTCCTCCCCAACTTGCTTCTTGGTCATGATGTCTGTGCAGGAATAGAAACTCTGACTAAGACACAGACATAAACTTCTACAAAAGGCAAGTTCCTGTTGAGATGGTTGTTGTCTACCAGTGTGTGGCCTTAGTTGGGGCAGCTATCTGCTGTTGACTTCTGAGCCCAAACCTTGATGGTATAGGGGTCTGAAATTTGGTAATATGCATTTCATCCTCTTTGTTGTGCTTAGCCTTCAGGAGTAAAGTGGGCAAGTGTCTCACACCAACGTGAGGGTTCCCATAGGTATCTGGGTTACATTCTCAATCACCTGACTCCCTCCATTATCTTAGCTATCTCTGAACCTTCTGGCCACTTTGACTTCCTCAGTGCCTAAGGACAAACCTCCTCTTTCCACCAGATGGCGCTGTGACAGCACTGCCATCTGGCGTTCTGTGGTCCAGAGAGGCCTCTGAGTTTACACCCAGTCTGCCTTTAGGCTCTGCCTCTGACCTATGGGATTATGGGAATCCCAGTTCAGTATCCAAAAATGGCATGGGCATTGTACCACAGGGCTCTTCATACTTGATGTCTACAACCTTTTCTCTTTTAAAAAAGGTGTGTGTGTGTGTGTGTGTGTCCCTCTGGGTGAGCAGTACCTTTAATCTCTTAGTTATCTTTCCAGCCCCCTACAACTGTTTACTAACCAGCTCTTACCCCTTGCTTTATATAGTTTTACCTGGGATAACAGATTTAAGACCAGTGAATTCCAGAGAGTCAAGTATTCCAAGAGTAGGTCTGTTGAGGGGCACCGTCCTCTGCTTGCTTGGCACAGCAGGGGTTATGCTATGCCAGAGTGTGGCTCCAGGCCTAGGAGCCAACCTAAAGGAGAGGACCTGAATTCAGGGGCAGGGTTCTGTGGAGATCCTCCATTCTTTACTGATCACTATGGCAACAGAATGCTAAGACTTTATCATGCTAAAAATATGGATAATTGCCCTTAGGTTTTAATTTGTCAGCTCTCAGCCTTCTAGGTGGGGTGATGGTTTTGTGGGATGTTAGCCTCCAGATTTACTTTCTACACTAAAGTACTAGAGGTTGGCTGGCGACACAGGCAGCCACTGGACTAGGACTTGGCTAGGTCCTAACTCGTGTCCAGAGCTCTCCCTGCCCCAGCCCTTCCATCCCTCAAGCCTATCTTACTTTATTCTTTGGGCCTATGGGAAGGGAACAAAAGAATGATATTCTATTTTTAGGTAGGAGCTGCTGGCTATGGCCCAGTCCCCTATAGTTATCGATTTGGCTGCTAATGTATCTTGAGTGGTGCGGGGACTATTTTTTGTTAGTCATTCTGAGGCTGCGAACCGGACCTCACAGTTGGCTTAGACTCTTCTTAACTGTTATACTCACAGACAGTTTCCCTTCCCTTTTCAGATGGGCCCCTATTTCTGTTTGATTTCCTCAATAGTCCCACCCCCGACTTTCCCCAACCATCCCCTTTCTGAACACTGGGTCTTCTACATCAGTCTTTTTTTACTCTATTCTTCTTGTTTGTTTGTTTTTTTTTTTTTTTTTTTTTTTTTTTTGGTTTGTTTGTTTTCAACACAGGGGTTTGTCTGAGAAGCCCTGGCTATCCTAGAACTCACTCCATAAACCAGGCTGGCCTTAAACTCAGAGATCTGCCTGCCTCTGGCCCCCAAGTCTGGGATTAAAGGCGTGCGCCACCACTGCCCGGCCTCTTACTCTGTTCTTACTTCACTGGAGAGAAAGACAACACGGGTGTAAGGAAACATCTAAGACAACTTTTGCGGTACTTTTACCCCATATAAGGTGGCAATGTCTAGTACATAACAGCTGGTGCCACTGTGTGTGACTCAGCGCTGTTACTCATCCCTCCGTAGGGGGCGGTTAGAGTAGAGAGAAGCTGGCAATGAAGAGTCCCTGTCCGGGCTAAGATAGAAGAAACCTCCCTCCAGTTCTCCCACCTGAGTACAGGTAGGAGGATTCAGTGAGACTCTGACCCAGATCCTTTCCTGGAACAGCTAGCATTATCCAACTAACCCTCGGTTCTAAATAGGCTTCTCGCTTGACTTGGGCTCTGTTGTAGGTTGGCTTCCTGTCGTTTTGACTAAACACTAGGCAAAAACAAGTTGGGGAGGAACGGCTTGATTTCATCAGTGATGTCCTCCACCATTGAGGGGATCCAAGGTGGGCACTTGAAACAGAAACCACGGAGGGACCGCTTCCTTCCCGGATTGCTTCCCCAGGTTTGTTCAGCCTCCTTTCTTAGACAGCCCAGGCCCACTTGCCTAGGGATGACCCCGCCTACAGTGGGCTGGGCTTCCTCCTTTCTTAGACAGCCCAGGCCCACTTGCCTAGGGATGACCCCGCCTACAGTGGGCTGGGCTCCTACATAAATTAGCAATTGAGACAATGCTCCACAGACATGTAACTAGAGGCCAGTCTGGTCCACTCAATTTTTCAGCTAATGTTCTCTCTTTCTAGGAGTGAAAGGTGACCGCAAAACCTAATCAAAGACGTCTCCTACTGTATGCTTATGTCTCTTCTAAGACAAGACCTTCCTTTGGTTTGCTGTGTTCCTGAGCTGGGGAGTTTGATACCTAGCACCATGTTTTGTAGCTTACAAGTGCTACTAACTCCAGTTCCAAGGGATCTGATGCCCTTCTTTGGTTTCCTATGGTATCCACACAGGTAACATTCAAACACGCACACATACCACACACACTTGCACACACATGTGCTAAATCTTTAAATAACTATGTTCTTTTGTTTGAGACATTGTTTTGTTATGTAGCTTGGCTGGCCTCAAACTCATAGTACCCAGCCCTGCTTCAGTCTTTCACGTAATTTTTATTTTATTTTTATTTTATGTGTATGAGCATTTGCCTACATGTTTGTCTGTGGACCATGAGTGAGCCTGACAGAAGAGGTCAGAAGGAGGGGGGCATTTGAGTCCCTGGGACTGGGGTTAAATATGATTGTAAATCACCATGCAGGTGTTGGGAACCAAACCTAGGTCCTTTGCAAGAGCAGCAAGTGAGCTTAATTGCTGAGTCATCTCTTGAGTTCTGGGATTACAGGATGGTTCACCAGGCCAGGTTTCTTCTGTGTGTGTGTGTGTGTGTGTGTGTGTGTGTGTGTGTGTGTGTGTGTGTGTGTAGACAGGATCCCACACTGTAGCCCTAGCTTGCATAGACTGTGTAGCTCAGGCTGGCCTTAAATCTGTGGCCACTGGCATGCGCTAGTTTCCCAAAGGCTGAGGTTACAGTTGTTTGCCACATCTGGCTTGCAGTTTGCTGTGTTTGTTTTGAGTCTAGGATTCCCTATGGATCCCTAGCTATCCTAGAACTCACTGAAGCCCAAGGTAGCCTCAAACTACAGAGGTCTAGTTGCCTCTGCCTCCCAAGTGTTGGGATTAAAGGTATGCACTATCTTGCATTACTAAAAGGAATAATTCTTTTTTTAAAATTTTTATTAGGTATTTTCCTCATTTACATTTCCAATGCTATCCCAAAAGTCCCCCATACCCACCCCCCCACTCCCCTATCCACCCACTCCCCCTTTTTGGCCCTGGCGTTCCCCTGTACTGGGGCATATAAAGTTTGCAAGTCCAATGGGCCTCTCTTTCCAGTGATGGCCGACTAGGCCATCTTTTGATACATATGCAGCTAGAGTCAAGAGCTTCGGGGTACTGGTTAGTTCATAATGTTGTTCCACCTATAGGGCAGCAGATCCCTTTAGCTCCTTGGGTACTTTCTCTAGCTCCTCCATTGGGGGCCCTGTGATCCATCCAATAGCTGACTGTGAGCATCCACTTCTGTGTTTGCTAGGCCCCGGCATAGTCTCACAAGAGACAGCTATATTTGGGTCCTTTCAGCAAAATCTTGCTAGTGTATGCATTGGTGTCAGCGTTTGGAAGCTGATTATAGGATGGATCCCCAGATGTGGCAATCACTAGATGGTCCATCCTTTCGTCACAGCTCCAAATTTTGTCTCTGTAACTCCTTCCATGAGTGTTTTGTTCCCAATTCTAAGAAGGGCCAAAGTGTCCACACTTTGGTCTTCGTTCTTCTTGAGTTTCATGCGTTTATCAAATTGTATTTTATATCTTGGGTATCCTAAGTTTCTGGGCTAATATCCACTTATCAGTGAGTACATATTGTGTGAGTTCCTTTGTGATTGGGTTACCTCACTCAGGATGATGCCCTCCAGGTCCATCCATTTGCCTAGGAATTTCATAAATTCAAAAAGGAATAATTCTAACCATGGTGTTTATTCATTTAATCTTCACAATTGGGTAAGGTAAATTGTCTTTTCTACATTGTAAACAAGGAAACAGATTTGAAGAGATTAACTTAAAAATATTCTGTGGGTTTAATAAAAACCTTCACCAGTGGGATATCTATCTTATCTTAATTGATAGATAGATAGACAGATAGATAGATAGATCAATTGATCGATCAGTCTTGGTCATGGTGTCTCTTCACAGCAATGGAAGCCCTAACTAAGACAGTGGGAAAGAGTTTATCATGTGTGAGGCCCTGTATTAACTCCACTGCATAGGGTTGGGGGAGATGTGGGAGCTGGCTCAGTATATAAAAGCCATTGCCACCAACCCTGAGGATCTGAGTTTGATGTCTGTCTTTTATTGCTGTGAACAGACACCATGACCATGGCAACTCTTATAAAGGCAAACATTTGATTGGGGCTGGCTTACAGCTTCAGAAGTTCAGTCCATTATCATCATGGCATGAAGCATGGCAGCATGCAGGCAGACTTGGTGCTGGAGAAAGAGCCAACACTTCTACATCTTGATCCGAAGGCAGCAGAAGGAGACTATGTGCCACACTGGGTGTAGCTTGAACATAGGAGATCTCAAAGCCCACTCTCACAATGACAATTCCTCCAGTAATTCCACAACTACTTCAATAAGGCTATATTTCCTAAAAGTGTCACTCCCCATGGGCCAGGCACTCATAACTTGAGTCCAGTGTGGGAGGGTGTGTGCACACCTATTCAAACCATCACTATAGCAGATGTAGATAAAGGTGACACTTCCCCAGGAACTCTAAGGCACCCACAGTGGTGTTAATAGGCAGGTGAGAATTAATAGAGGATCTTGAAGTCAGATCAGTTATATTGGAATCAAATTTGCCAACAGATTATGGGGTAAGTCTCAGTCTGTCTCTGTCTCTCTTTCTTTCTCTATAGATAGATAGATAGATAGATAGATAGATAGATAGATAGATAGATAGATAGATAGAAGATCTTGGTCATGGTGTCTCTTCACAGCAATGTGAACATTTAAGCAAGGACATTTAATTAAGGCTGCTTACAGGTTCAGAGGTTCCATCCATTATCATCAAGGCAGGAAACATGGCAGCATCCAGACAGGCATGGTGCTGGAGGAGCTGAGAGTTCTACATCTTGTTCCAAAGGCAACTAGAATAAGACTGTCTTCCAGGCAGCTAGGAGGAAGGTCTCAAAGCCCACCCCACAGTGACACACTCCCTCCAACTAGGCCATACCTACTCCAACAAGGCCACACCTCCTAATAGTGCCACTCCCTGGTCCAAGCAAATTCAAACACTTGAGTCTATGGACCAAACCTATTCAAACCACTATACTCACTAAACTACCCAGCTCTGATCCCTCTTCCTTCTGTCCTCTGCCGGTCAGAAAGCCAGTCTTTTGAGAATATAACTTTCCTAGATGGAGTTAATATACCTTCCTAGTATTGTCCAATGGTGGGTCTCATTTTGTGTTTTGTTGGCAGTGAGTTTTGTTGTTTTGTTTGTTTAATGAGGGTTGCTTAGGAGAGGGTGGGCGAGGGGTTATTTACATAGGCATGGCTACTTCACCATTATACACCACTAAGGAAAATGTCTAAATGTCTGTCTCTTCCTTTTTTTTTTTTTTTTTTTTTTTTTTTTTCGAGACAGGGTTTCTCTGTGTAGCCCTGGCTGTCCTGGAATTTACTCTGTAGTCCAGGTTGGCCTCGAACTCAGAAATTTGCCTGCCTCTGCCTCCCAAGTGCTGGAATTAAAGTGCTCCACCAACGCCCGGCATGTCTCTTCCTTCTTCAGGAACTATTAACCACCTCCAGCTCCCCTCATGAGCCCTTTTCTGTGTTTTTTCTTGTGTGTGTTTGTGTGTGTGTGTGTGTGTGTGTTTGTGTGTGTGTATGTAGACTGGAGGGTGACACTGAGTGTCCTATTCTATCACCCCATGCCTTGTTATAGAGAGATATTGTCTCTAACTGAATATGGAGCTAGGCTGGCAGCCAACAGTTTGTGTTTGGGTGTGGTGTGGTGTGGTGTGGTGTGGTGTGGTGTGGTGTGGTGTGGTGTGGTGTGGGTTGAGGGGGCACATGTGTGGAAGTCAGAAGACAATTTATGAGAGTTGTTAGTTCTTTCTTTTCACTATGTCAATACTGGGCATCAAACTCTGCCAGGTGTGGTGGCAAGAGACTTCTCCCACTGAGTTGCCTCACTGGATACTTTTGGATTTTTGAGGTAGGGTCTTACTGTAGCCCAGGCTGGCCTCCATCATGCGGCAGGAGTCCTGCCTCAGCCTCTGAGTGTTGGCATTACAGGTGTGGGTACTTGGCACATTCTGTGCTTAAGAGTTCTTTGCAAATTATTTTTCAATGCTTTTAGTCTGGCGAAGCCATACAAGTCTTATTCATTCTGCCTTTTGCCATGCACACAGGAGATGTCTATTGAATTAATTCTGTCTTCAAAGTCAGAGGCAGGCTTTCTAAAAACTCTCTTCTAGCTTAGTTTCCAGAGCAGCTTCCTCCTTTCCTTTCTCCTGGAGGAGAAAGAATACATCTCTGTTTTTTGGTGTTACCATGGTAGCCTATGATACATCTAAAGTGCTGCTTGCCATCCACCAGAGACTGACGTTTCCATAGCAACCAGGTGAAGGCACTTGCTGGATGAGCTGGATACAAGAAGAAATTTTGGTCTGAGTTGTGTGTCTGAATCTTCTAGCTTCAATCTTCCTTTCTCTTCCCTCGAAGCATTTGTCCTGAGTCTCCAGAGCTGGCTTGCTCTTGAGACTTTTCCTGACTGAGGAATCTGGGAATCTGTGAGGTGAAGCTGGCCGCAGACTTACATCATGTGGGAAAGTGGATGTGAGGAAAAGTCTGCTCCAAGCTCCAAGACCACTTTTTTGTTTGTTTGTTTGCTTGCTTGCTTGCTTGTTTGTTTTTCAAGATAGGGTTTCTCTGTGTAGACCTGGCTGCCCTGGAACTCGCTCTATACATCAGGATGCCCCTGAACTCAGAGATCCACCTGCCTCTGCCTCCTGAATGCTGGGATTGAAGGCGTGTGTCACCACCACCTGGCATCTAAGACCACTTTTAAAGCAGGGCGCTCTGCAGACTGTTCCAGATGATCTGTTCTTGGCGGACGTTACTGCAGAGCCATTAGGCACGTTTGCGTTTAGAGCAATGGGTAGATGGATGGGTCAGCCAGAAGGCTGGGAACGAGCCAGTCAGTGTTGGGCTCAGAAAGGGGAAACCATGACCTTGGAAATCAGACACTTGTCAAATGTTTGCCAGTGTTCTAGAAGGAATGTGCTCCTCAGACCCAGGGAACTCCATGGCTCAGGTCCCTGCTCTATCACGAGCAGCTGACTCAGCTCAGGGCTTTCATTCACCTCCGACTCCCCATCTGTAAAAGGGAATGAAGGGAGTGCCTACTTCATCGGTGTGTTCTGAGCCTTAGATGAGATACTAAATATGAATATGAAGCGTTTAGAATTGTTAGTCTGTTCCTGTCATCCCCTCTCCTCTGGGTGCTTACTCACTAGACTACCCACCTAACCGCATTCTCATTTTAGAAAATGCTCGAAGTTTACAAGGGGAGAAGAAGGGTGGGCGGGAAGCGTGAAATTAATGAGTTCCTGGTTAAAGTCTCAAGTTCTGTATGTGTACAGTCAGCCTCATGTCAGTCAGTGGGAAAATGAATCCCACTAACCTGACCTAAGCTCTGCACAGTCAAATCACAATAAGGATGGCTCTGAAAATTCAAGGCAAGCCCCACCTAGGTACCTAATGGTTAAACTTTGCTTGGTCTTGAAAGAAGAAGCCTAGAGTTATTGATACAATCCTTTATTTATTTATTTTCCTGAGACAGGGTTTCTCTGTGTAGTCCTGGCTGTTCTGAAACTCACTCTGTAGACCAGCCTGGCCTCGAACTCACAGAGATCTACCTGCCTCTTCCTCCTGAGTGCTGGGATCAAAGGTGCATGCCAATGCCTCTTGGCTACAATCCTCTTTTTCGTAGATTCCCTACCTCTCACCGTCGTATAGCTCCTGCTGTGGCTTCCCAGAGCCTGGTCCTACACTGGCAGATTTCTTTCTAATAAGTATCTTAAATCAGCACAGGTCCTCAGTCTAAATGCAAGTTCTGATTTAAACAGTGAACCGGAAGCTTTAGTTCCTAGTCTTTTCCCTGAAATTCCCCCAAACCACCAACCCCAGTCCTGGGTTGCCTATGTGTCCCACAGGAGTGTGTGCCAGAAAGTACACTTGTATCTCCGGAGTAGTACTATACTTTTATGTTTCTTGGCTCCTACAGAAGGGGTTTGGACTTCCACTGTGAGTTCCACAGCGAATCACTTAACAGATTTTAAAGATCGCCACTCTTTTACTTTAAAAAAAAATTTTTTTTTTTTTAAATTTTATCCTCCCAGTGCTGGGGTGGAACCCAGAGCCCTGTGCATGCTAGATAAGTGCTCTATTAGCGGAGCTACATCCCCAGCCCTGTGTGTGTGTGTGCGCACCCTACCCCTTCTTCCTACCGCTCCCTCCCAGTTGCCTTTGTATTTAGTTCTCATGACTACCATTTATACATATAACAATATCAAATGTTTCCGAATATTTCTGAATAGGTTCAGTATAAGGTTCTGAGTGCGAATCAAAAAGCATGCCAAGGCAGTCCTGAATTCATACTTACATGAATTCGACAAAGCCAGCAAGCTATGGATGCTTGACATCTGGATTCAAATTCATGAAGTCAGACCCGATGATGGTACAGGCCCATCATCCCTGGGATTTTAGGATGAGACAGAATGATTGTAAAGTCAATGTTTGCCTGAGTTACAGGCCAGCCTGAGCAATTTAGTTAGACCTACATATATGGGTCAGAGAAATGGCCCAGGGGGTAGGGCATTGGCTGCCAAGCCTATGACTGGAGTTCTATCCCAGGGAACCATGTGGTAAAAACAGAGAACAGACTCTTACAAGTTATCCTCTGACTTCCACGTGTATCCATGGGATACGTGTATGCACACCTGCAGACACATACCCACACACACATAAACCAATGTGAGAAAAATAAACCTTATTATTATAGAAATAAACTTTATTATTTAGGTCTTTTTTTTTTCTTAATAACAAAAAGGGAGACCCAGATTAGCGGCAGAGTACTTGCCTGGCATGTTTCAGACCTTATGTTCAAAAGAAAAAAGAATCAAATTGGTGGAAAGTTCCTTGGGCATATCCATCAGTGAGCCAGGAAGAAAGAATTGAGAAGGAGGATAGCTCTGCATTCTGGGGTTCCAGATAACCTGGCACTGCCATCTACCCAAATGTTATTGCCTTCTGCACAGGGATGAAGTGAGCTCCTCCATGCACTTATGTTGTTTTACACCAATGTTTTTCCTTCTTTCATCTATCTATCTATCTATCTATCTATCTATCTATCTATCTATCTATCTATCTATCCATCTAGTGTATGCATATATGCATGTGTTTGTGCATTCGAGACATGTTCTTACTATGTAGCTCTAGTTGTCCTGGAACTCAGCATGTAGCCCCAAATCTTGCATGTCCTTTTAGGTCCAGTTCCTAAGCCTGGAATAATACTTAAGAGCCCAGCCCACAGTCCGTGGTCTGGCAGCTGTTGGTTTTGACCCGTGTTAGCAGTGTCACCATCCTGCCCATCTTTCCAGCTTTAATTGGAAGTTCCTTGAGGTTCTGAGACTGTGTCACGCATGGATCTGTCTTCCCAGTACAGTGCCTGGCATACTACATACGCTTACTAGTAGAGGGGAACAAAATGTCTCTAGGCATTTGTGGTAGAAATATTAAATTCCCAGAAAAATATACTTAAGATCAGTGTGGATTGAAACCTGCTAGATTAAAAAAGAAGACATGTGTGGGCTTCCTGGGATTCCTAGAGGACTTCTACCCACAAGACTGGCACTCTTTTGGAGAGGAGAGCCCCTAATTCTAGTCTCTTGGTGGTGGGGGCGTTAGATGTAGCAGAGCCTAACGTCACAACCATAGCCAAGACCTGAAGTGGAAAGATACCTTTCTTGACAAAGAATTGTCTTCCCTCTTTGGCCCCTCAGGGGAAAGCATACAAGGTCTGGGTGTTGAGGAAGCCTTGTGGAGAGTTACAGGAATGGCAGGAGGGAGCACAGACTTCAAGATATAACTACAGTGGTTAAGAGTTCTGTGGGGCTGAGTATGATGGTGCACACCTTTAATCCTAGCACTTGGGAGGCAGAGGCAGGTGGATTTCTGAGTTCGAGGCCAGCCTGGTCTACAAAGTGAGTTCCAGGACAGCCAAGGCTATACAGAGAAACCCTGTCTTGAAAAACCAAAAAAAAAAAAAAAAAAAAAAAGAAAAGAAAAAGAAAAAGAAAAAGAAAAAGAAAAAGAAAAAGAAAAAGAGTTCTGTGGGCATCTGACTGAGCCACAAGTAATTTAGGCCCCAAGACTAGTTGCTGACAGCTCACCTCGACAACTCTACTTTGGGCAAAGGGAAGATGGTCAGGCTCTCAGCGAAGACCTTACCTCTCCCAAGTCTGGTGGGAGCCTGGAGCTTCTGTCTGTTCTGAGCTCTTTCCCGTAGGCGGCTGAAGGAACACAGATGGGCCTGGCTGATGGGACTGGATGAGTTGGAGGGAGGGAGGTTTGTGGATGTGGCTCTTCCCCTCGGGGAGGTCCTGCCACCACCTTTAATATGCAGTGTTCATGCTTGGAGCATCCAGGCCTGAAAGGCACCCTTGTTGATTCTTACCCTTCTGAACTTGTAGCTACTGTTGGCACTTACCCTGTGTGCTTGGTTGGTCCTAGCTCTGTGGTAACAGCTTCTCTGCCTTCCTCATCTACCTGTGCCCAGGGTTCTCCTTGGTCCTCCTTTCTCTGTAACACTGATTTATTTTTTATATGATTTAATAATTGAAAAAAACATTTTTTTAGACAGTGTTTTCTCTGTCTTTGTGTAGCCCTGACTATCCTGGAACTCGCTCTACAGACCAGCCTAGCCTTGAGCTCAGAGATCTACCTGCCTCTGCCTCCTGAGCCCTGGAACTAAAGGTGTGCACCATTACCACCTGGACTTTTTTTTTTTTTAATTATCTATTTATTTATGTGCATTGGTGTTTGCCTGCATATATGTCTGTGTGAGGGTTTCAGGTCCCCTAGAATTGGAATTATAGACACTTTTGAGCCTCTTAACTGCTGAGCCACCTCTCTAGCCCTGAGCTAGGGTCTTACTATGTAGCCCTAGCTGACCTGGAACTTACTACACAGACCAGGCTAGTCTCAAACTCACAGAGATCCACCTGCCTCTGCTTCCTGAGTGCTGGCATTAAACATATGTACCACAATACCCATTTAACAATTTATTTTAAATTATTATTATTTTGTTGTTGTTGAAACAGGGATACCTTTTAAGTTTGGGGCCTGCAGGCATACAATTTCATGACCGGTTTTATTCTTTTTTTTTTTTTTTAATGGTTTAAGAGCTTTATTATAGAAATACAGGGGAAAGAGAGAAGGTAGAAAAGAGAGAGGGGGAGAGAGAGAGAGAAAGGCTAGAGAGAAAGAGAAAGAGGAGAGGAAAGAAGAAGACAAAGAGAAAGGGAAGAGAGAAGTGAGAGAAGTGAGAGGTGAAGGAACAAAGGAGTAAGAGTAAGAGAGCGGTTTTATTCTTATTTGGTCTCTGAACAAGCAATAAATCCCATGGTGATAACCCAAACCTGGGAGGCTGGTGAGATGGCTCACTAGTTAAAAGCACTGGCTACTCTTGCAGAGGACCCAGTCATTAGCACCCACGTGGTGACTTACAACAGTCTCTAACTCCAGTTCCGGGGCATCCAATGCCCCCTTGTGGACTCCACAGGTATTGCACGCACACGATGTACTGACGTAAAACACCCATACCATACACAGAAAATAAGAATGGAATATTAAAAAGCAGTCCAAAACTGAATGTGGCGGTTCATATTTGTAGTCCCGGGAGGATGAGACAAGATTACTGACAGAAGTACACAGGGCAGACCGGGGTACAGTGTGAGACCCTGTCTCCAAAAGCAAAACTAGGGTGAGATAACTCATGCTACGACCTGACAAGCAGTGTCCCATCCCCAAGACCCTTATGGTGGAAGGAATACCAGCTCCTGCAAGCTGTATTCTTGTCTCACATGCACACCATGGTCTGCTTCTACCCAACACACAAGTAAATGCAATGTTTTATTAGTTGATTATTTTATGTGCATGGGTGTTTTTCCTGCATGTACATCTGTGTACTCCTTACATCCCTGGTGCCTACAGAGACCAGACAAAAGGGTCAAATCCTTTGAAACTGGAGTTACAGGTTTAAGCTGCCATGTGGGTCCCGGAAATCAAACCTAAGTCCTTTGGAAGAACAGCTAGTGCTCTTAACTACTGAGTCATTTCTTCAATTCCAATTTAAAAAATAAAAATAAAAAAACAATTAAAAAACAAAAGCAAAAAACCCAAGGATGAGGATGCCTAGCATGCAGGAAGCCTTAGATTCAGTCCACGACATCCATAAAGCCAGGCATGGCAGCCAACACCTGTAACCGAGACACTGGAGAGGCGGGGGCCAGGGGGATACTAGATAACCCTTGGTTCCATGTAGCTCGGGCTGAGTTTGAACTCACGATACTCCTGTTCAGTCTCCTGAGAGCTGGACCAAGCCCATGAGTTCTGACCTTCCAGGCCATGATTCCTGTGCTTTCCAATACCACCTCTTAGGGTGGCCCAGCGTCACCTCCACGTGAGTCACTGTTTCTAGCCCCTGAACACAGTTCCACAGTTCTTACCACTCACTGCTGTCCCGGTCCAGGGACACCTCTACCAGCCTCCTAGTCTCAAAGGACCATTGCTAACGTGTTACACATTCAGAGGCCTTTGGTGACTCACTTCCTGCAGTTAGGCACAAACTCCTTTGCTGACATTTAAGGTCCTTTGTGGTTGGGCTCCAAATCTTTCCTGTCTGCGCCTCTCTTACCCTCCTCTTCGTGTCTCTGAGGTCCCCATCCAAACGCACAACCATCTGGTCTCTTACTGGCCCTGTGTGGTTTCCTGCATGTTTAAATCTGAACTGCTCTATGCACAAGAGTCACGGAGGCCTTCTTACTTCACTCCAGCCAGGCCACATCCCTGTCCTTCACCACGGCTGGCCATCGCACGTGGCTCTGCCCGTTGCATCCCTACATCTTCTCTGCTACAGTTCTACCTCATCTGTGCTGAATTGCAGATTTCTAGCTAGAACCAGAGCACATGATGTACAGAACCTCTGTCTTGCTGTTTACTGGGTAACTGCAGGCAAGCTACTGCAAAGGTTTCTTCTACTGTAAAGCAGACGGCGACGCCTTATACGGTCTTTGAGGAATTAACGAAGTTAAATGGATTCCAAGGGTAACTCCATTCTTTACATTTCCACCTCATCCTCTGCTGGGCAGCCCTGCTCCCTAGCTACAGGGACCTAGGAGGCTCCTCACCTCTCTTTACCGGGTTGTAGGACGCTGCATGTGGTGGGTTGGAGGCCTGGCTCTCCAGCACTCAGGTAGCTGAACTAAATGTCTAGAGGTGAGGAGAGCTGCTGCCTCTGCTCTCTTTGTTCAAACTCATGGCTCAGGCAGCAGCAGGCGTGGGTGTCCCCAGGGGAGGCAATGACAGCTTCAGTTCTCACACGGGCTTTGCAGGTGACAGCTGGAGCTGTGGGGCCCTGCCAGGGAAGGCAAAAGCCCACCCTTGCATGCCCCAGCTAATAGGCATCCCTGGGGGACATAGTCTCCACTTTGAACTAACCCCACTCAAAGCGGGGTGACTCTGGAACTCTCCACTTGGTCCCTGCACGATGAGGAGAATAAAGAGTTGGGACCCAGACCTGGAGCCTGGGACTCTGCCAGATCACCTCTGGGTCTGTCTCTCTCCAGATCTGTTGTCTTACTGTTGTTGAGAGCCTATCCCAGGACTAAGCCAGCTCCTGCCCTTCCTAAAGATGTCCAGTCCTTGCTTTGGGGTTCTCCCAAGTTCTCCTGCCTGTAACAGGAGCATCCCTTCACATCTCCTTCTTGGGGAACCACCAGAACAGAAAGCCAAGATAAACTTAGTGCAATAGAAAAAAAAATTTATTGGAAAGGGGAAAGGGTGGCCCTTGCTGGTGCCTCCTAGTCCCTAGGCAAAGGGGCTGCCAGCCCTCAGATCTACCTTAGGGCATCTAAATGCAGAGAGTCTGCCCACATCGTCACATCAATAACCTTAAAGGAAACGTGCCATACTAGAATGGTAAGTCAGAGTCCAATTTCAAGAATAACTTCCAGCCCTTTCTCTGAAGAACTTCTTAAGGGCAAAGTGGACCAGGACAGAGGATAATTTTCAGTTATCTCTGGAAAAGTCATCTCTGGGTTTTTACCTTTAAAACTTACTTAAAGGTAAGGCATGTTCCGAGTACCAAGGAGGTCAGCTCCATCCAGGAGGCTACAAAGCACTTTTTCGGTTCTAGTTTTTGGAGTGTCTTTCCGGGAGAGGTGGCTTCTTGCAAGTTAATAATAACAATAAAAAATACCTTGCAGCACGGTTTTCTTCCCTGACTTGCAGGTCTTGAGGCTCTGTGAATGGTCGGCTGTTAAGACCAGGAGAGGTGGTGGTGGTGGACCTACCAGCTACCCGTCCCCGCCTCCCGCTCACACCAGGGCATCCTGGGTATTTTTGGTTTCCTAGACGGACAGGAGTGGGGTGAGGGGGCGAGCGGAGGGCACGGTGACCATGGCGACTGCAGTGACCATGGCGACCGTGGCTCAGAGCACAGAGAGGTCGTGACATGACCTGGAGCGTTGCTTGAAGAACTTAGCGTTGCGCGGCACCAGGTTGGCGAGGAAGCGCTTAGCTTTCTTGGTGAGGCTCTCACGGCGCGTAGGCGGCGCGGGGCCGTCCGGGCTGCTAGGTTCGGGTCGCTGGCCCCCGGCATGACCCCGGCCCCGCCGCAGCCTGATCTGACGCACAGCACCCTCGAAGAGCTCACGAGTGTTGTGGTGGAGAGCGGCCGACGTCTCGATGTGCTTGCAGCTCAGCGTCCCAGCCAGATGGCGACCCTCTGCAGGAAGGGAACAGCAGCTAAGGCGCCCGTTGGGCAGCTTTGCCTGAGACTAGGGTGGGCTAGCACAGGTGGTGCGGGAAATGAGGGAGGGACCACCGAATCCCAACTCAGAACTGAGCAGGGATCCTAGGGCGGTGGTTCGAAAGGGTGGCCGAGGTACCCAGGAGGAGCAGTGAAGGCTAGTGAAGGACCTCACTTAGAAGCTGGGTACCAGTGACTCACGCACCAGTTAGGGGTAAAAGGCCTATGGAGATTTCAAGTACAGAATGGCTTTAGGATACACACCCTCCAGTGATACCTCCCGGGAGCGGGCCAGGTCACTCTTATTTCCAACAAGGATGACAGGTAGGTCATGGTGGGGCCTCCCAGCCCGGAGCCGAAGAAGGGTTTCTGGAACTTTAGAGAAGCTTCGTCGATCTGTCACTGAGAAGACGATGAGAAAGGCATCCCCCGTCTGAAGGCAGTGATCCTGCAGCCATCCTCCTGCATCTCCCTGCAGATGAGCAGAGAACTATGAAATACTAGGGCTAGAGGCATTGAGATGGCCTAGACCAGGGACCAGGGACCAGGAACCGACTGTGTGAGAAAGGCTACTTGCTCAACTAGGAGCCAGTTAAGGGCAGGATTTCAATGCTCAGGGGCCTTGTGTGGGGTGGGGGGAGTTAGTGATGTGAATCCCACGTGGGAGAATTGGAGAAATAGGATCTCATAGTAGGTTAACCATCTACTCTCTTAGACTTAGACAACTAAGTAAGGAGTCTGGAAGGGCTGGGGATATAGCACAGTTGGTAGAATGCTTGCCTAGTATGCACAAAGGCCTGAGTACCCAGCATGTTGTAAGCCTGTAATCCCACACACAGCAAGCTAAGGCAAAGGGAGTGTTGTGATAAAGAACAATAAATAGATAGATAGATAGATAGATAGATAGATAGATAGATAGATAAATTTTTAAAAGTAACAGAGTGTAGCCTCTTCTTTCCACATAGAGCTATTATACTCAGAAGCCCCTGCACATTTCTCCCTTTACTGAGACCACAGAGACCTCCGGTCCTGTCACATCAGATTTATGAATGGGTCAGTTTCTGTGTAATTAACCTGACTTGTAACAGAAGGGTTTGTCAAATTCAGATTCTAACTTTTGTCTGAGCCAAAAGGTCCTAGGAAAATGGTGGGTATCACAGCTCTGAGCCAAGATAGGCCTGCCAAGGTGGGCCTTTCCCCCTTGAGATGTGGTAATGCAGAGTCATTGCTAGCCATGGTTGGAGCCAGGATGGGTAATGCCAGCAGCTTCAGCCAGACTGCTCTTCCCCAGTCCCTGCAGAGTCAGACACATCTTAGTCCTCACCTGTTCCCAGATGTCATAAACAATTAAAGTCACTTCTTCTTTGTCCACCATGATCCGTCTCTCATAGGTGTCCTCTGTTGGGAAAGAAGGAAGAAAACATGAGGAGATTCCCCAACACGTGTGAGACCTGGTGTCCAGGAACACCTCCTGACATTAGGGAGTCGCCTCCAGGCAAACTTCATAGAAAGCAATGGAGAAATTTCTCTTAGATTCTGTCCTCCAGGGACTGTTCACAATGCAAACACTTTCATGCCTGACTAGAGCCCTCCAGGGTGCCCCTGAATACCTGAGTTCTCCATCTCGTGAGCATGGTCTCCCTGGAGACCTCCAAAAGTGCCCGCTAGAGTGCTCTTGCCCACGCCACTCTCCCCCACGAGCATGACCTTAAAGACGCCATCTTTTTGGGTAAGGGCTGCCTCCCCTGAGCCCAAGGAGTCAGAGGAGCCAGAGGGGGAGGCCTGGGGTGGCCAGTCAAGTTCATCTACAGCTTGGGCCCGCCGCAGCTGGTGTTTGTAGGGCACGGGCATGCTTCCTCTTCGTCTGGGGACCCCAGGAGCAGGAGGAGGCCCGCTCAGGTCCAACTCTGCTAACAGTTTCTCTGGCTTCTGTTTCAGAAGTGTAGTATCTGCTTCTAGGGAGGGGGAGAGAAGGAAGCCATGGGTGAGATATATCTAGACATCGGATGAGCGGTTAATTCAGGCTGCTTCTTCAGCTACACCCAGATAAAGAGCGTGACCCCAAAAGAGCTGAGAGTCATTAGTCTAGCCTTGTGCACTAAAAATTCCCCTGAAACTCAAAAGCAATGAACTTTCAAGGCGCTGGCATGATAGTTTCCCATGTTGATCCTAGCCACAACATGATCAAAACTTGTGTCACTGAGGGAGGTCCTGTGCACAGGGTTACACACCACTCACACCTTACACCGTCATAGGCACGCCCCTACATTAGGCCTAGTGAGTTGGGAAGCTATATCTTCCCTCTAATGGGCCCTGCCTCCTATTTCTTCCTGCACCCCAGTCCCAGACTGGCAGGTGTAGGCAGAATCAGAAACTCCGCAGGGACCTTATTTCTAGGTCTGGGGGAGGAGGGCTAAAGAAGGGGAGCGTACTGTTTCCTGTGTCCCCGTAGGTAGGTGAGCATCGCATGCGTGAGTGTTTGTGTGTGAGAGAGAATCCTCCTGGATCCTTGCCTGTCCTGGCGAGTGGGAGACAATGTTGTGTTCGTGGGGAGGTAGCGGTGGAGAGTGTGTGTGAGGAGGATGACAATTCAGGGGTTGGGGTAACTAGAGGAACAACAACAGACACAACAAAGGGGGATGGAGCGAGGCTATAAATAGCACAGGATCAATATTTGGCAGGCAGCCAACGATGGAGCTAGAAGAAGCCCTTACAACAGGTCCCCAGGGAAGCCCCCTTAGCTGGGGATTCCTAGGTTTGTGGGCTGCTTCTTTTCTTCCCCCTTCCCTTCTGGCAGGCTCTGCCTAACAGGGCTGAGGTTAACCTAGGGGCCAAGTGCCAGTTTCTCTGGCGAAGCCCTGGGAGCGTTGGGGGAGGGGCACCCTGGCAGCTTTCCCCCTTCCCCTTGGCCGTCCGGACCTCAAAAGTGCAGGGGTCTCCCTTGCCGCATTTGCTCTTCCCTTCTCGTTGGATCCTGCCCAGACCTTCCCACCAAAGCTTCAGCTCCCCCACCCACAGCTTTAGCCACATCCTACTCCCCTTAGCCCTCACCTGGTGTGGGTGTCCCCAGTGGGGAGGCCTGGCGGCTGCTGGAAGAACAAAGTGCTACGGTTTCTGTGTCCATGTCCATGTCGGTGTCAAGGTCCGTGTGCATCGGCGTGCATGTGCGAGTGCAGCCCAGCGGCTCAGAGCACCGGTTCCTCACTCAGCAGCACTGTCAGCTTTTCCCTTTAAATACTGCCCCCCCCCATCATATTCCCCACCCCTCCCCGCTCCAGACACCTGGGGAAATTGTCCCGCCTCCTGATGAGGTCACATATGCTAATGAGCAGTGATGTAAGCGGGATTCCCTCCTTCTGTCTCCCTCCTTTTTCTTTGTGTCACTTCCCTCTGGGAGCATACTCCCTGCATAGGCACAGCTTGGCATACGGGCAGAACAGAGCAGTCAGGGGGACGGAAGAAAAGGTTTCAGAGGGCGGTGTGGAGGCAGGGGGCTGCAGATAAAGGAGTTGAGAGTGGCAGGAGGCAGGGACCCTGAGAGCCAGAGGACTTCTGCTCCAGTGTCCAAGACTATAAACCTTGTCTGTTGTTTCCAGCCCCCACCCCATCGTCCAGCTTAGGGTGGGTGCTCAGTGGCTAAAGAGTGTGACAGACGACTAAAGACTAAATGGAAAGACAGAAATGAATCAAGGGATGTGAAGCTGGAGAATGGCCACCCTACTGTCTAGGTCCTTCACTCGGCCTCTTCAGGAGCTACAAAAGTCCTCAGGCAGATGAGAGCTCTGAGGAAGGGAAGCCTCCTTGTGCAGCTTCGTTTCGCCTTCACCGCTAGGCCAGCACAGCCAGGGTTAATCTATGGGAAGCCAGAACCGGCAACTCCTTGACTGTTCCTTGTCTACCCAGCTTCCTTTTCTCTTGGGTCCCCATTCCCGGCAGCCTCCTTCTGCACACACCGTGCCTCTCTGCTTCACCCTATTTTGCCAAGTATCTCTCTTCCTTTTCATAACTAAGGTTTAGAAGGGTTGGTGGTTGGCCTGTCCCCAAAGCATTCTTGCAAAGTGTCACTTTGTATGATTGCCACCTTTAGATTCCCAATGCCTAGACAACCCACGGTCTCTAAACAAAGTGGCTTGTGTTCTCATAAATACACGCAACCTTTTTTAATTGGTGATATATTTTGCCATTCTCCGTGAACTTCTCCCATGGAAGAAACTACAAGTAACTCTGAGAATATGTTGTAGTACCACTTCCCTGGTGATCAGCCCTTGAGCAGGATCTGAAGGGGTCTACAGAACGCACGCTCTTAACTCTACAGCCCCTTCAGTTTCCACTCATAGCCTATTGTTCTGGTTTGCTTCTCTATTGCTGTGATAAAACCTAGAAACAAACTTGGCAGGAAGGGGTTTATTTGGCTAACGGGCTAGAGAGCACCATCAGGGGAAGCCAAGGCAGGAACACAAGAAAGGAGCTTGGCCAGAAATCCTGCCGAGTCTGGATCACTTGGCTGACTTTATATAGTTCAGGGCCCTTGCCCAGAGTAGCACTGCCTACAGTGGGCCAGGACCCCATACCAACTAGCAACCAAGAAAATGCCCCACAGACATGGCCATAGACTAATCTGGCAGAGGTGACTCCTCAATTTAGGTTCCTCTTCCCGGGAGTCACTTTGACAACTGAAACCAATGTGATTCTTATTTTATTCATAAGTTTGCTATACAAAGTATATTCTGTAATAGATGTATACTTGGAGCGGTGACCTTGGTAACCATAGGTTTTTATAAGTGCTCCTTAGCCTTTTTTTTTTTTTTCGAGACAGGGTTTCTCTGTAGCCCTGGCTGTCCTGGAATTCACTTTGTAGACCAGGCTGGCCTCGAACTCAGAAATCCGCCTGCCTCTGCCTCCCAAGTGCTGGGATTAAAGGCACCACGCCCGGCTGCTCCTTAGCCTTTTGAAACATCTCCTCCCTTTCCCCCTAGACAAGATTTCTCTGCAGATCCATGGCTGTCCTGGAACTGTAGACCAGGCTGGCCTCAAACTCAGAGATCTGCCTGCCTCTGCCTCCAAAGATTAAAGGATGTGTACTACCACCAACACCGCTACCCTGCACCTTTTGGAAAATTTTTAAAAAATATAAATTTCTTTATTATGTATAGCGTTCTACCTCATGTATACATGTACACTAGAAGAGGGCATCAGATCTCATTACAGATGGTTGTGAGACACCATGTGGTTGCTGGGAATTGAACTCAGGACCTCTGGGAGAGCAGTCAGTGCTCTTAACCTCTGAGCCATCTCTCCAGCCCCCAGGGAAATCTTCTATTTCAGATTTGTGTGTATGTCATGTAGGTTCCTACAGAGACCAGAAGGTATCAAATCCCATGGACCTTGAGATATTGGCACTTGTGATCCGAGTGTGATCTGAGGTCCTCTGGAAGAGCAGCAACCACTCTTAACTTCTGAGGTACCTGTCCAGCATCCCTCTCCCAACGTGCGAGTATGTGAGTGAGTGTGTGTGTGTGTGTGTGTGTGTGTGTGACTGAATCTTCTTACCTTAGCAGTTCTGGAACTCTGTTCCTCATGCTGTCCTTGAACTCACGGTGATCCTTTTGTCTCTTCCTCCTGAGTGCTGGGGTTTGATACGTCTGGATTTTTTTCCCTTTATCTTCTGCATATGTGTGTGGACACCCATATGCAGCTGCACTCATGTGGCGAGAGGTCAGAGAACAACTTGGGAGCGCCTCTCTCCTTCCACTGGTTAGGTTGTGGGTATTAAACTCAGGCCTGGTAGCAAGTGCCTTTACCCAGTGAGCCATCTCACCAGTCCTATTTTATCTTTTATAATTTTTTTTTTTGAAGCGCTGGGGGTCAAATCCAGGACATGGATGTAAAATAAGCCTGATACTACTGAGGTACTTCCTAGCCCTATTTTTTAAGTTTAAACTAGTTAGGCACAGATGGTAGCACATCTCTCATCTCTCTAGGCCATTGGTTCTCAACCTTCCTAATGCTGCAACCCTTTAACACAGCTCGTCATGTTACGCTGACCTCCAAACATAAAATTTTCATTGCTGCTTCATATTTTACCTGTAATTTTGCTACCATTATGAATTGTAATGTAAATATCTGTATTTTTCCAGTGGTCTTAGGTGACCCCATGAAAGGGTCGTTCAAACCCCAATGGGTTTAAAATGGGTAAGTCTGCCCTACTCAGTAAAATCCTGTCTCAAAACTAAACTCAGAAGACACCCTGAAGAGGCTGGCTGAAATCTGTTTAGAAATATTTGGAAGGCAGGGTTGGGAATACAGCTCTCTGGTAAACACAGGCTCAACCAATTGGCGGAGGACTGCTGCTCTGGAGGCTGAGGTGGAGATTACAGAGTTGAGAAACCAAGCCTGGCCTATCCGGTAAGATCCTGTCTCAAAAATGAGTCTCAGAAGACACCCTACCGACACAAGCTTTATTTATCTGCAAAGCTGACGTGGTGCTTGGATTCATTTCCCTGATGCTAGGTAAGACTGAATCCAAAGCTGCAGACCCTGGCAAGCTGCCCACTGCGATTATTGCCTCTTCATAGCAGTCTTGGACCACAACAGCAGCGTATGTTTCACTGAACAGTCTTCTCCACTGCACTGAGAGGGGCTGCACACTCACCTCACTGTTTCTTCATTCCCTTCTAAGGACCTTCATGGGGGGTCCCACACACCCCAGACTGGGCCTCTTAGTGATATCTCTTCACAGCTTAAAGAGATTCATGCTGTATTTTGAATCTAGAATAAGCCTCAGAGATCCAGCCTTTTGCACTTTGAAGCAGTGGGGCTTAGTGGGATGTTTTGAGTTACTGGGCGTGGCTTCTGTCCTGGCTAGTTTTATGTCAACTTGGCACAAGTCAGAGTCATGTGAAAGGAGGGAACATCAGTTGAGAGAATAGGTGTAGCTCTAGGTGTAGATGGGGCTGGGGATTTAGCTCAGTGGTATAACGCTTTCCTAGCAAGCCCAAAGCCCTGAATTCAGGCTTTATTTAGCTCTGGGAGTGAGAGTGAAGTCCAACTATAAGGCATTTTCTTAATTAGTGATGGATGGGGAAGGGCCATTGTGGGTGGGGTCATCCCTGGGCTAGTGGTCCTAGACTGCACAAGAAAGTAGGCTGAGCAAGCCATGATGAGCATGCCAGGGAGCAGCACTCCTCTATGGCCTCTGCATCAGCTCCCGTTACCAGGTTTTGTCCTGGCTGAGTTCCTGTTCTAATGACTTCTAATGATGAGCAGCAATGTGGACGTGTAAGCCAAATAAACCCTTTCCTCTCAGATTTGCTTTTTCACATCATGGTGTTTCATTACTGAGTAACTAGGCCGGCCTCCGAGGGCAATGTGGTACCCTGCCTGGTCTCCTACAGTTCCTATTAGAGAATGACTTTACTGTGCCTTTACTGTGCTGGGATGTGGTGCTCCCTGCACCAACCAGCATCACGGAGCAGAGCTTCCAGAACTGTGAGCAAAGTAACCGTGTGAGGCAGAGCGAGGCTTTGTAGCTTAGGCTGGTATTGAACTCATGACAATCCTGCCTCAGCCTCCTTCGCATGTGTGATTGTATGTGTGCAAACTTCTGCCTTCTTCTTGGACGTTGGTTGTCTCTGTTGTTTGCTGCAGTAGCAGTAACACTACTTTTTTCCCCCACCTTGGGCCCTGGTCAAAGTAAATTTGCACTGTTGGTAGAGTGTATGCCCACTGTTATCAGTCAGGGTTCTCTGGAGGAACTAGTCAAGCTGACAGCCCAGATTAACCATCAATCAGACCTCCAGGCATGAAGCCCTGGCTTCAGTCTCCAGTACTATACAAACCTGGTGTGGTATTACATGCCTGTAATTCCAGCCCTTGGTGGGCATAGGATAGTCTTTTAAAAAACAAAAAACAACAAAGGAAACCTTAGTGAGTACATCTGCTTCCTTATATTGTCTGTGCAAGGTCAATTTCCCTTCCCACCAACCCTGGGGTCCCACTGTGGCTGGCAGAAGCAAAGTTCCTGCTTGCACCAGAATAGGATAAACTGCTACCCTCACGTACAATGACTTACATACAATGACCTAGAAGCCCAGCCTCCCCTCTCCCCTCCACCCCCTCTCCCCCAACATACCGATGCATCCCAACCAGGAGCCCTCTTTTTACCCTCTCTGTCCACAGTGCAAATGCCCCGGGGAAGGGAGAGGACTGGGGGAGGGGGAGGGATGAAGGTGTCAGTCAGCAGGGCCAGAGGTGGCTACAGTGAGAGGCCAGGCAGCTCACTTCATGTTCTCTCTCCCTCTCCCTCCAGGGTTTGCCTGGGTAGCCTTGGCTGTCTGGGAACTCACTCTGAAAGTTTCACCACTTTCACCTGAAGGGTCCAAGCTGGGAGGGCGGGCCCAAAGAGAAAACTGTAAGATTCCCTAGCCTGGCAGCAGTCTCTGGAGAGCACTAGGTCAAAGCTTAGGGTTTCCCTGATTCAAGTTGTTGAGGGTCCTAAGAGGGAGAGCCTGAGGAAGCCAGTTTCCTGGGGACTTTAGGGAATGCTGACTTTCCTCTGAAGCTCTGGGGCAACTTCTGCCATCAGCCAGGGTTCCAACACTTCTTCCATCTCATCCCCTCATCCATGCCCAGCGCTTCAGCTCCAACCTCTCCTTGGGCTTCACCGAGGTAGGTCTAGCCTCTCTGTTTTAACCTGCTTCTTCTTACTACTGACAGCATGGTTGGGAACTCAGTTTGTGTCCTCCTCCAGGAAGACCCCCTGGATTTGGTCAGTCGTGCCAGGGATTTCACAACCTCAAACTCTTTCCTTCTGCTTCTCTACCTGCTTTGAAGGGCCCAAGTGGAGACCTCACCTTCTTGCCTGGCTGGGGCGGAGAGCCAGTGGCTCCCAGGTTTTACCCAGGAACAGACTGCTTCTGTGATCTGTGCTGTGAGAGCATTCCATAATCAGACCCTTTCTTGACTTCAGGGCTCAGCTGGCTCTGAACTGGGTCTGCACTGAGTTCAGACTGAGCCCGATGCCAGTCAGTGCAGGGTTGGGGCCTGGTGAATGAAGATGGAGAAGGCTATTCCTCAGGGTTCCCTGCATGGCAGAGATGGACAGAGAGGATGCAGGATGCAGGCTCACAGCTGATTTACCAAGGGCTGAAGTTTATGATTCCTTTATTTTTGTCATCTTGATTTCCTGGACAATGATGCAGCTACAGGGCAAAAGCACTTGTGTCCTCTAAGTGGGCCAGGCACCACAGGGATGGAGGCTGGCAAAACCATCACCCTGGCCAAATCCTCCCCTTGGTGGCTAGGTCTCCAGCCAACCAGTCTAGTAGTTAAGGCCACTTTTGGGTGGGGAGCTGGAAAGAACGGAGTGTCCAAGCCTGTGACCCTTGTGGGACCTTTTGTAACACAGCCACCTGGATAGCAGGCTGGGCAGAGGGTGGTGGTGAAGTCTCTTGTCATACCAGAAGGTGTGTACAGTGAATGCTCTCCCTGCTGGAGAGACACTAACTTTCTGTGCTACATAGATCAGTGGGGAAGCTGAACCACTTCCAAGGATCATACCATTGTGCCTAGAGTCCCTCAGGCAAGCAATGGTTCATCCTCTGCCTCCACCACCCAGACTTCTGGCTCAGCCAGTGGCAATAACAATACATCGTCCTCATCCTCTGGGGACAGGACTGTTGTGTGAGTTCCAGTTTGGGTCCAAGTGGGGCCTGGGGACCACAGGCTGGGTAGGAGGCGGCCTCGTAGGACCTGGACAACTCCAGACAACAGTGATGATTCTACAGGCACTGAGGGTAGTGGCCCTGGGGGCTCAGAGACAGTAGCAAGGGCAGGAAGTGTGCTTGGGGTTGGGATGGGGGTCTTGATGGGCAGTGGAGGAGCCTGCTCCCCATCTTGCCCCCCTACTGCCCCACCCTCACAGGCTTGGCCTGTGCTGTCATCCAGGGCCTCAGAGGGAACAGAGGGTGTGACCTGGGATCTGGTCTCAGGGGCCCGAGCTGGGGTATTAGTTCGAGGAAGCAGGCCCCAACGACGGAGACGGCGAACCAGACGGCGGATGGAGCGTCCACGCTGGCGACGGCGGCCCCCTGAAGTACCACCTGGAGTCATATCCTGGCGTAAGATCTGAAGCAGAGAACGTAGGTTTCCCAGCACAGAGTTCTGCAAGGAGAGAGGCAGACGTCAGAATCAGGGTGGCCAGATGGCTAGGTAGGAAACAAGGCTGTCACCGTGAGGTCCAAGGTTGGAAGAATGACTCACATCGTTAGGGTTCTCTGTGGGGAAGTCTTCCACAGGCGGGATGGCACCCTGGGCAATGAGCTGCCCATAGGAAGGGGGTGCCTGTTGCTGCACAATCTCAGCCTCCATCCGGGAGAGCGGGGCAAAGATGCTGGAAGAAAGGAGGGCCACTTAGACATAAGTTACTCAACGTGAGGGCAATGTGCCTTGGCCCAGAAGGCCTCTTCCCTCCATTCCCAGGCCAGGTCTGTCCAAAGTCATGTCCCTCCCTTCCTAGAGACTACTCTCTGGAGCTGATGGCAGGAACCACTCCTCGAGGTGGGCCTGCTCAGTGCCCAGGAACTGCATGGATCCCATCTCATCTTCAGTCCCGGCTCCTCCACAGCCAGCCCCCCTCCAACTGACCTGTATTCCTGGGTGCGGATGGCATAGAGTTTGCAGGTGCAGCCGAGAGCGATGACCAGCAACAGGCCACACACCAGGCTGCCAATGACTGCTGCTGTGATGACTTTTCGGGGCAGGGCGTAGGAGCAGTCCCACTCATCACTGCCGTCAGTACAGTCTGGCTGCCCATCACACACCCATGTCTCATACACACACTTCTCATCCCGGCACCGGAAGTTGCCGGGCTGGCAATGCCGGCAGCGCCTCTCATCCGCTCCATCGGCGCAGAACGTCTGGTAGTTGCAGCGGTCAGCAGGCAGGTAGCAGGCTGTGGCACCAGGGGTGCCTGCAGCTCCACAGGGGAAGTGCCCTGGTGGGCAGCCAGGGCAACCCTCCTCATCTGTGCCATCGGCACAGTCCCATGAGCCATCACAGCGCTGTGCCTCGCTATAGCAACGCTCACCTAGGTTCTCACTAGCCCCCAGGCCAGAGCCCAAGCCACAGGGTCTGTCCCAAGGTAAACAGTAGCCCCGGACATGGTAGGTAGCATTAAAGCCCCGGCCACTGCTCCAAGCAACTGTGTGGTAGGACACAACAGCCTGACCAGACAGGGTCTCCACAGTGACAGCCTTGCCATTGCTGAAGTGGGTGAGGCTACGTAGCAGTCGAGGGGTCTCGGGGGGTCCAGCACCATCATACACATGCACTGCATCTCCGTAACTCAAGTCCAGGGCTGTGAAGCGCACTGCCAGCCTCCGGCCATCATGGGGGTCCAGCAGCCACAGGCAGGACTGGGGGTGGGAGACTGAGGCCAGGTGTGAATATCCAGGGGAAGAAAAGACCCCATAAAAGTCCTCCAAGGTGAGATTGCAGGCCAGAGTTGGTGCGGGGGCTGGGTTCAGGTTAGGGAATGGATCTGAGCTGCAGCCTGCCTCGTCTGAGCCATCCCCGCAGGCATCAATCCCATCACAGCGCTGAGCAGCTGGAATGCAGCGGTGGTTCAGGCACTGGAATTCTTCTTGCAGGCACAGTAGCCAATCTGCAGAGGCATCAAGAGACAGGGAAGTGCCAGAACTCCCAGGATCCTTGCCTCTTCCTGGGGGACTCCCACTTCTCCTCCAATGGTCCCACCACACACCCTGTTCAGCCTACCTTGACTGTAAGTCAGCAAGAAGCCCTGGCCCATGGGTGCTCTGGCCCCAGCATAGCTGTATGTAATGGTGACATTGCCCCCTGGTAGCTGCAAAGGGCCAGAAGGGGCCTCACACAGGGAGATTGGTGGCTGTAGAGGGGAGTGCAGGATTAAATGCTCTGAGCCACAGGCCAGATGCAGCTTCTGGAACCTATGAGGTACAGAAGAGCAAGACATGAGATGCTCTGGAGATTTGCTCCCCCACCCCCACCCCTGCCTCCCCTCTTGATGACAGGTCCCTGGTAGCCCAGGAAGCACAAATGCTTCCTTACCCATGATTCAAAGAGCCAAATGAGAACTCAGCCAATAGAGTCGATGGGGAAAAATATAAGCAAGGGGCAAAGTTCCAACAGAGGTGCCATCAGACCACAAGACCCTTCCTAGAGTCCTTTGAGAGAACCGATGTGTTCAGGGACCAAGGTGAGACCAGGGTTATTACTTTCCAGTTGTGGCAATACCATAACCCAAGCACAGTGCCCGGTAGTTAGCTGACAAAATGTATCTGTTCAATTAACCACAACAGCTCAGCTCCATAAGTGACAAGGGAAAATCTGAAGTCCCCAGGGCTGTACCACGGGTCAACAGTCTCTTTTTAGATTGTTCTCTCCTTTATATACCTTTCTGAATAAATTCTTTTGTGTTTCCTTTGTTTATTTTGTTTTTGAGATAGAGTTTCTTTATGTAGCCTTAGCTATCCTGGAACTCAGGATTTAGACCAGGCTAGCCTCGAAATCACAGACTAAGCTTGTCTCTGCCTCCTGAGTGCTGGGATTAAAGGCGTGTGCCACTACCATCCTGCTCTCTGGGCAAGTTCTCATCAAGTGAAATGTATGAGGCAAACTGCCAAATGACGTGGGCCCCAATGAGGAGTCTTAGGGGTACAGGGCTGGGATTGTTGCTTAGAGGTAGGGTGCTCTCATCTAGGATGTGTGAACCCCTGAGTTGTTTCCCAGTACTGAAAGCAAAATAAACAAAACAAAAACCACCAAAACCACACAGAAACCACAAACAACAAACCAACCAAATGAAAACCAAAAACCAAAAAATAAGAAAAAAGAAAAAGGAATACTGGGCATAGTGACTCCACAGGAAAGCCCAAAATCTGGGAGGATGAGATGGAGCTAACTTAATACCAACCTGCTGGGCTGCACAGTGAAATTCTGTCTCAAAACCAGAAAAAGGGGAGGGGGATGGGCTAGAGAGCTGGTTCAGCAGTTAAGAGCATCGAATGCTCTTCCAGAGGTCCTGAGTTCAATTCCCAGCAACCACATGGTGGCTCACAACCATCTGTAATGGGATCTGATGCCTTCTTCTGGTATGTCTGAAGAGAGCAATGGTGTATTCAGATAAATTAAATAAATAAATAAATCTTTAAAAAAAAAAGGAGAGGAGAGGAGAGGAGAGATAAGGGGAGAGGATGTGAGAAGAGAGAGGGGGGAGGGGGAGGGGAGGGGAAAAGGGACAGGGGAAGAGGAGAGGAAGGGGGAGGGGAGAGTAAGGATGGAGTAGTGCAATGCAGAAAGGCAGACCCAGAGAAGGTTTGTTTTGCTAGAGACTGAACCCAGGACTTCTGCACACTCCACACAAGCATTCCACCAATGAGCTAGTAATACAGTCCCAACCCTGAGGAAGGGACTAAGTTGATTAACAACTAGGCCACACTATGATTCAGGGACTCATCACAAGTCTAGCTGAACCCAGAATAATTTCTAGAGTCCTTTTGAGATGGACAGTCCCCAAGCTAAATATCCACCATAGCTAAGCCTTTACAGCAGACCCAGACAAACCAAATTCTCTTCTGCTGACAAGGATGGTAATATCATAGAAAGGTGATCAAAGGCTTTTTCAGAGGGAGAGGGAAGGGGCAGTAGAGAGAAATGGGGACTTGCCTTATTTCTCACCTGACAGTTACTGTCTGATCCTTGCTGCCCAGGATAACCCAGGTGCAGTTGGCAGGGGAGCTTCGGCTGTCCCGGCCTAGAGGCCTCTGTAAAGTGCCTTGTACTTCTGAGAGCACAGCTGGGGGCGCCTCACAAGCTAGAGGGAGAAGGGGGGGGAGACACTGGTAGAGTTCTTTAATATTCTTCTTCCCCTCTGAATGCCTCAAGATGGCAAAAATCTCCACCCACCAGTTACAGCCAACTGGTCCCTCTCCATTTTTTTTTTTTTTTGGTTTGTTTGTTTAAAAACAAAAACCTTTTGTAACCTAGGATATCCTCAAAGTCACTATATAGCTGAGGCTGGCCTTGAACTGATTCTCCTTCCTCTGCCTCTCAAGTGCTGGGATTATAGGAGTTGACAACCCTACTCCTTTTCCATATTCTTTATACTTCATCTTAAGTATTCACACTATAAGTAATGTTACTGTAGGCTTTGTGCCAGCCACAGGGTCAGTTGGCAGAGAAATACTGTTTCTACTCTCAGGAAGACCTTACCCTAACTAGGGAGACAAAACACGGATATTACACATAAAAAAACGAGATGGTTCTTAACAACTACCAGGTGCCAGTTCACATTGAGCCTCAGTTTCCCCTTCTGTAAAGTAATGGATGATACCTATTCTAAAATTACAGCAGACTCCAGGATCCAGGGGAGAGATTCTTTTCTCTAGGGTGCATCTTCATTCCCATGCCCCAGAACCCTAGGAACTCGCTTTACTTACCAGAACGTGGGAAAGTGATCCGGTCTGGGCGGGCCAGAGCACCTCCTAGAGGGGGAATCGAGAAAGGGCAGCAGAGAGAGTCAAGTTTTCTTCACCTGGGCAACTCCAAGGGGAGGCCCATCTGAGACTTCCGGACAGTTTATAGGAAGGGGTAGAGGAGCCGGAAGGAGGTGCGTGACCTCGCCGAAAGGTCGCCTTCCCTGGCTGTGAGTGGGAGGGACAGTGTGGGACAGCCCGAGAGGAGGCCGAGGCTCGACGGGGCGGCGGTCGCAGGGGTCGTGGGTCACCAAGGAGGGCGCGGGACGGCGGGCAGTGACACCGGGGCGGGGACTCTTACCGAGGAGGAGGAAAAGAAGAGGGAGGGCCGATAGCATCCTGGGTTGAACAGGGGTGCCGGCAGGGTCCCGGGGCGCCTCTTGTCTACCTGGCAGGAAGCTCCTCGCCGGGTGGGGGCTGCATAGCCCCGGTGCGACCCAGGCTCGGGGTGCCAGGGCTGGACGCACGGCGGAGAGGAACAGGCGTGACGCCTCTTGCTAACTTCAGAGTTGATCGCTCCTTACCAGTGCCCGGCGGTGCTCGCCCGGAAGGCCGCGAGCGCCCCGGCCAGGCCCGGCCGCACCTGCCGGGCTCGACGCTGCGTCCTCCGCGGACCAAACTTTGTGGACTGCCCGTCCCCGAGCCGGCGTGCGGCTCGGTCCCCGCGGCCCTTAGGGGACGGCGGCTTTGCACAGCTCGCGGTGCCCCAGCGGACCCCGGCCGAAGCCCAGCAGCCGGCGACGAGGGGCGCGGCCAGCTTGGCCCCACCCCTGCCAGTCACCGCGCGGCCACGCCCACCTGCGCTCAGCTCCTTTCCGGGTTGCTTTTGCCGTCACGCTCCGGATCGCCCTTTGGCTGCCGCCTGCGTTATCTTTCAGATGTGTCTTGTCAAAGGATGTCTGCTTTTCCCGCCGTAACTGCTACGTGTCTTTGGACCCTTAAATCCTCAGTACTTTTTCTTCACCCAGCGCCTTAGATCCCGTAGCGCTTCTGGTAGTAAGCCTTTACTGAACCAATTACCAGGCGCTATTATAATTATCTGTTACAATGTTTATTCATCACTCCCGCCCCCGCCTCAGCTTTGGAAACTGACACTTCCTGTAGGCTGGGGCCTAGACTGGGTACCTTTGTCCCAAGAGTGTTGCTTGCTCTCCTGCTGAGATGCAGTGATCTCTACGAATGGTAAAGACATAATATGGCTTCACTTGCTGGATCCGTGAACTTGAGAAAATTACTCCTCCGTTCAAGCAGTCCTGTAAAAATTGAGGGTCATGATAGTGTGACTCCCTCCTATGGTACTTGTGAACATTTAGGGTAACATTGTAGATTGAGCCCTAAGCACGTTGGCAGACATAGGAAGTGAGGTGTTTCTATCTGATAGCAACAATTATTCTCAGTTACAGGGTAGTATTATTAAATTTTGTGGGTTTCCGGTTTCCTGTGGCACAGGTGGGTAATATTTACAAAAGAATAACAAGTTGAATATTTTTTTTCACATTTCAGGCTTATACCTAAGTACATTTAGTATACATATAGTAAATATTTAACAGCGAGATGTTTGTTCCTCTTGTCAACAGTCCTGTGAGGTAGTCTATGGTTACTTCCATTTTACAGATAAGGAAGTGCTGGCATGGAGAAGTTTAGTAATACCTTCCCCAAATCTGAATATTCAAATCTGAATGGCTCCCACTGTTTTAAACAATTTGAGCACCAACATAGTGCCACAGGTGGGAAATTCCATACAGTAAAACTTTGTTTCATCTTCAGCATTGCTAAAAATACTTGATTAAATTTATCATCAGGCTACTTGTGATGTGTATATGAAACATGAATAAATGCCATCTACCTGTGTGCTGTGGCATACATTGCAACTTGTGTGTGTGTGTGTGGATGAATGATTAAAATAAATGTCAACAAATATTTTCAGTGCTTCTAGAGAATCACTCACCATCTGCTAGGTATTAATCATAGCATTTTGCATATATTATCTCACTGAAAGGTGACCACACCTCTGAGAAGTCAGTGTTGGAAACTGAGTCACAAATAGTTGAGATACCTTGTTTCTAAATCAAACTCTTGGCATATAAAAGAGCTAGACTCAGACAACAAGACTCAGTCAAGTTGTCTGGACCAGACTCCCTGCTGCTAGAGATGACATGGTAGATTCTAGAATCCTCAGATCAAAGACTTTGTTTGTTTTTGAGAGGTCTCTTGTATCCTAGGCTGGCTTTGAACTCCTGGTTCTCTTGCCTCTACTTCCAAGTGATGGCATCATAAACCCGTCACCATGTCCAGCTGGAACAAGAATTTTAACACCTGACTACTTTCTAGGATAGATTTTATGTAAAAACAGCTGGTCATGTTGGTGTATACCTTTAGTTTCAGCACTCAAGGGTTCAAGGCAGGTAGATCTTTACGGGTTTGAGACCTGTCTTGTCTACCTAGTAAGTTTCAGGCAAGCCAATACTACACAATGAGGCCCTATCTCAAATACAAACACACTTGACTGTTTGTAAATAAGGAACGAGGTTATCTGCCAACTAGTCACCTGTATTGAGATTTATTGCGCAACTTTCTGCAAACTACATTTCCCAGGTTCCCTTTCAGAATAATCTCAGTGCAGTCTCAGCTCTTGGGGAAGATTGGGATGAGGAGGAGGAAGGAGGATCCGGGATGTGCCCTACACCCCTGCTTTAACTTTGGGTGGGGCAGGAGCTATCTCTCTGCCCTGGTTTCAGCTGTGGCTGGGTAGCTTAACCTCTAGCTACTCAGGTTCTCCCCCTTCCTTCCTTCCTTCCTTCCTTCCTTCCTTCCTTCCTTCCTTCCTTCCTTCCTTCCTTCCTTCCTTCCTTCCTTCCTTCCTTCCTTCCTTCCTTCCTCAGCTTCTCTTGACTTTCTCAGCATCTCCTTTCAGAATTTTGGCAAATTTGTCTTATCTGTACATATTTCTTCCATGTACTCCCAACTTATTTCTCCCCAAGATTTATTTATTTATTTATTTATTTTGGTTTTTCGAGACAGGGTTTCTCTGTGTAGCCCTGGCTGTCCTGGCACTCACTTTGTAGACCAGGCTGGCCTCGAACTCAGAAATCCTCCTGCCTCTGCCTCCCGAGTGCTGGGAATAAAGGCGTGCGCCACCACTCCCGGCTCCAAGATTTATTTTTATGTGAGTATGACTGTGTGTGTGTGTGCCATGTCATGTCATGTCATGTCATGTCATGTCATGCCATGTGTAAGTACATGTAGAGGACATCAGATCCCCTGTGGCTGGAGTTAGCCTACAATTGTAAGTTGCTAGATGTGGGTGCTGGGTACTGCCCTCTGGAAGAGCAGCAAGCACTCTTAACTGCTCAGCCATCTCTCCAGCCCCCCTTTTCTTAGTGTTTTGAGGCAGAGTCTCATATAGCCAAGGCTGACCTCAAACTCCTCATCTTCTGTCTCTACCATCCCAGTGCTAAAATTAAAGACATGTCATTACTATTGGATTTTCTTAATAAAAATATTGTATCATCCCCCCACCCCCGTGTGTGTGTGTGTGTGTGTGTGTGTGTGTGTGTGTGTGTGTGTGTGAGTATATGTGGTGGTGTGTGTGTAGGTCAGGGACAACTTTTGGGAGTTGGATCTCTCCACCACTATATGAGTTCCAAGGACTGAATTAAAGTTCATTGGTGCCGCCTTTACCCGTTAAGCCATCTTCTTCTCCACCTATTTGTTTTCTTGTTTGTTCATTTACCGTGTGTGTGCCCTGGAGTGCATGAGCATACATGCCTATGAAGATCAGAGAACAACTTTCATGAGCTGTCAACTCTCTTCTTCCACCCTGGGAGTGCCAGTGATTGAATTTAAGTTGTCAGGATTGGTGGCAGGCATCCTTACCCACTGAGCCATCTCATCTGTCAAACTCGTTTTTCTTTGTAAAAATATAATGCTAGGCTTGGTGGTGCACACTACCAAATTTAATCTCAGCACTCAGGAGGCAGGTGGAGGTGGGTGGGGGATATCTGTGAGTTCAAATCCAGCCTGTTCTACGTAGAGAGAGAGATCTTGTCTAAAAACAAGAATATTCTGTATTTGTTAATATAAAAGACAAAGCAGCCAAGTGGGTGCTGGGACCTGAACCTGGGTCTCTACAAGAGCAGTCAGTGCTCTTAGTTACTCCAGGTCCCCCAAATATATTTTTATTAATTCTTTGAGAATTTCATACATTCACATAATGTATTTTGATTATATTTACTTCGCACCCAACCAATAACTTTCCAGATATCCTTTCTAACCCTTCCAACTTAATGTCTCCTTATCATCCTCCTCTTCTTCCTCTTCCTCCTCCTCCTTTTTGATTTTTTTTTTTTTTTGAGGCAGGGTTTCTCTGTGTAACCCTGGAACTTGCTCTGTAGACCAGGCGGGCCTTAAACTCAGAAACCTGCCTGCCTCTGCTTCCTGAGCACTGCTCCTCCTCCTCGTCCTCCTCGTCCTCCTCGTCCTCTTCCTCCTAGAACTTGTTGTGTGTGTGTGTGTGTGTGTGTGTGTGTGTGTGTGTGTGTGTGTGTGTGTGTGTACTTGCCAAAGTGTGCATGTATGCATCTCATGTGTGCCTGCTGGCTGAGAAAACAGAAGAGAGCATTGGATCTCCTGGAACTGGAGTTAAGGGTGGTTGTCAACTACCATGTGGGTGTTGGGAATGAATGGAACCTGGGTCCTCTGCAGGAACAGCAAGTGCTCTTACCCTCTGAGATATCGCTGACATATTCAGCTCTCCCTCATTACTTTTTTTTCTTTTGTTTTGTTTTGAGACAGGGTTTCTCTGTGTAGCCCTGGCTGTCCTGGAAATCACTCTGTAGTCCAGGCTGGCCTCGAACTCAGAAATCCACCTGCCTCTTCCTCCCAAGTGCTGGGATTAAAGGTGTGCGCTACCACTGCTTGGCTCCCTCATTACTTTAACAAAACAAAACAAAACAAAACCACCATGTCTAATTTGTGCTGCCCGTATACTTGAACATATAGAAACATCCATTAGAGTGCAACTGGCCTACTTTAGAATCCATCAACTGTCAATAGCTCCTTAGGTAGGGGTGGGGAGTTGTGAGCCCTAAGTCTGCCGTGCTGGAATGTTGACTGGCTTGATCTTGTGCAGGCCTTGTGCAAGCAACTATAGCTGCTGTGAGTCTGTGAGTACAGCGGGATGTCACGTCACTATTTTGCTCAGGTCCTCCCTAACATCTGGCTCTTACAATCATTTTGTCCCCTCTTCCACGGATGAGAGATGTGAACTAGCTGATCCATTTGTGGCTGAGCACTCCATAGACACTTACTCTCTGTCATTTGATCAGTTGTGACTTTCTGGGTTATCCACTGTGTACAGTGTAAAGAAATTTCTCTGATGAGATCTGAGAGCTTCCCTAACTACAGGGATGTGGATTTAGAGGCAGTTTGATTCTATATCCATTTAGCAAAATAATAGCAGTGAGTTCATCCTTGGATCCTATGAACTCCCATCTATGAGTTCTTGGCTAGATTCACACAGTACAGGCACAGGTTCCCTCCTGTGGAACAGGCCTAAATCTAACCAGAGAGCAGTTGGCTACCTCTATCTTAGTTACTATTCAATCGCTGTGAAGAGACACCATGACCATGGCAACTCTTATAAGGGAAAACATTTAACTGGGGGCTTGTATACAATTTCAGAGCTTTAGTCCATTATCATCATAAGGGGGTAGGGGGATGGGGGGCGTTTCAGGAATGTGTTTGGGGCATGATGCTGGAAAAGTAGTTGATAGCCACATCCTGATCCACAAGGAGAGGGGAGAGAGAGAGAGAGAGAGAGAGAGAGAGAGAGAGAGAGAGAGAGAGAGAGAGAGAGAGAGAGAGGCTGAAAGACTGACTAGGTTTGTCATGGGCTTTTGAAACTTCAAAGTCTACCTACCCCCCAGTGACACAATTCTTCCAACAAGGCCAAGCCTCATAAGCCTTGTAATCCTAACAAACAGTCCCACTCCCCGGTGACTAAGCATTCAAATACATGAGAATATGGGGGCTCCATTCCTATTCAACCCACCACATTCCACTCCCTGGCCCCCATAATGCAAAAAATGCATTTAGTCCAATTCACTGGAAGTCCCCATAGTTCGTCAGTCTCAATACCATTTAAAAGTCCAAAGTTCAAAGTCTTCTCAGAGTCATGGCAATCTTTTAGCTATAAAATCAAAATTAAAAAAAAGCAGATTATACACTTCTAATATACAATGGCAAAGAATATGCATCGCTATATTGAATATATATCTCTATTTGTTGACTGCATCGTACTTCCTCTCTGTGTGCGGCTTCCATACATGCTCTGCAGCTCTCCTTGGCAGGTATCCCACAGCTCTGGCATCTCCAACATTTTGGGGTCTTCAACACAATCTAGGCTTCACCTTCATAGCTTCACGGGCTCCCATACGGGGATACCCTTGACGTACACCTGGCCACCACACTCCCATAACACTCTGCGTCACGTGGGTCTTTGAGATTCAAATTCAGATCTTCATGCTTCAGTAGCAAGAGCTTCACCCCGTGTGATGGCTAATGCTGCTTATCAACTTTACAGGATCCGGATGCTGTTTATCAACTTTACAGGATCCGGATGCTGTTTATCAACTTTACAGGATCCGGACTCGCCTGAGAGAGAAGCCTCCAGAGACACTTGTGAGGGATTCTTTATATTGTTTGCTTCCATGTGGGCCTGTGAAGGGATTATTTTAATAGATTAATTGAGATGGGAAGACCCATGCTAAACAAGACCAGCACGCCCTGCACTTGAATCCTGGACAGCATAAAGAGAAGGAAGTTCCCAGATACCAACATAGTATTCTGCTTCCTGGTTGTGTGTGTGTGTGTGTGTGTGTGTGTGTGTGTGTGTGTGTGTGTGTGTGTGTCCAGCTACCTCGAGCTACTGCCACCAGGATTTTCCCACCGTGATGACCTGTACCCCTGAACTGTGAGTCAAAATAAACCGGTTTCCCCTGAGTTGCTCTTGTCAGTGTACTTTATCACAGCAACAGAAGATGCAACCCGTACCCACACTGGGCCATCTCTCCAACCCCAGGACTGTGACGATTCTACAACCTCAAGTGATGGATCCATAGTATTTACAAAATAAAATGGCAAAATCCTGCACTTTGATTAAAATTATCAACTTACTGGAAAGTCAACTAAGGGGCTGGAGAGATGGCTCAGTGGTTAAGAGTACCAAATCTTTTTTCAGTGGGTAAGAATACACTTGCTCTGCAAGCTTGAGGACCTGGGTTCAAATCCCCAGCACCCATATCAAAAGCTGGGCATGGCAGCTTGGGCCTATAAGTCCAAGACTGGGAACATAGACAGGTAGATTCTCAGAATTTACTGGCTAGCCAGCCTAGCCAAAGTAATGGGCTTTTAGTTCAATCAGAGACCTTGTCTCAAAGAAAGAAGGTGAAAGCAGTAGAAGATGACACACAAAAACTCTGATCCAGCCACATGCACCATGTGCATATGCATAGACTGGTTGGTCTGAACGAAAATGATGCCCACAGGCTCATGTTTCAGTATTTGGTACCCAGTTGGTGGAACTGTTTGGGAAGGATTAGCAGGTGTGGCTTTGTTGGGGGTGGTGGTGTTAATGTGGTGGACTTTGAGGTTTCAAAAGATTCCTTTGATTTCCAGTGTCTCTTCTCTTTTCTCTTCTCTTTTCTCTTCTCTTCTCTTCTCTTCTCTTCTCTTCTCTTCTCTTCTCTTCTCTTCTCTCCTCTCCTCTCCTCTCCTCTCCTCTCCTCTCCTCTCCTCTCCTCTCCTCTCCTCTCCTCTCCTCTCCTCTCCTCTCCTCTCCTCTCCTCTCCTCTCCTCTCCTCTCCTCTCCTCTCCTCTCCTCTCCTCTCCTCTCCTCTCCTCTCCTCTCCTCTCCTCTCCTCTCCTCTCTCTCCTCTCCTCTCCTCTCCTCTCTCTCCTCTCCTCTCCTCTCCTCTCCTCTCCTCTCCTCTCCTCTCCTCTCCTCTCCTCTCCTCTCCTCTTCTCTCTCTCTCCCTCTCTCTCTCCCTCTCTCTCTTTCACAGTGGGCTTTCTGCCCATGCCCAAGTTCCCCAAATTGACTTAGAGACTGAACTCTACATGAATAAATGCCTAGGCCAATAGCCTAGGCTCTGTTCCCTGACTAGCTCATATTCTCAATAGTCCAGTTTATTCTGTTCTATGAATGCCACATGGTTGGTTACCTCACCTCAATTTCATACAGCTGTCTCCTTCAGCGGACTGGGGCAAATCACCCACACTGGACTGTTTTCCAGAATCCTATCTCTCTCTGCCATATTTCCCACCACCTTCTATTCCTGCCCAGCTCATTGGCCAATCAGCCTTTTATGGATAGGTGAATGCTTGTACACAATACACAAAAGAATCAATCAATCAATCTCTCTCTCTCTCTCTCTCTCTCTCTCTCTCTCTCTCTCTCTCTCTCTCTCTCTCTCTCTGTCTTGTGGCTGTGGATCAAGATGAGAACTCCTGGGCTGGAGAGATGGCTCAGCAGTTTTAAGAGCACTGACTGCTCTTCCAGAGGTCCTGAGTTCAATTCCCAGCAACCACATAGTGGCTCACAGCCATCTGTAATGGGATCTGATGCCCTCTTCTGGTCTGGTGTGTCTGAAGAGAGCTCTGAAGAGAGCTCATATACATAAAATAAATAAATCTTTGTTTGTTTGTTTGTTTGTTTGTTTGAGACAGGGTTTCTCTATATAGCCCTGGCTGTCCTGGAACTCACTCTGTAGACCAGGCTGGCCTCGAACTCAGAAATTCACCTGCCTCTGCCTCCCAAGTGCTGGGATCAAAGGCGTGAGCCACCACGCCTGGCTAATAAATCTTTAAAAACAAAAAACAGATGTGAATTCCCAGCTATTGCTTTGCTCCACCATTAGGGGCTTTAACTCAACCAAAAGCCAAATGAAACACTTTTAAAAATATAAGTATAGCAGGGTGGTGGTGGCACACACCTTTGATCCCAGCACTTGGGAGGCAGAGGCAGGCAAATTTCTGAGTTCGAGGCCAGCCTGGTCTACAGAGTGAGTTCCAGGACAGCCAGGGCTACACAGAGAAACTCTGTCTCAAAAAACAACAAAAAACAACCAAACAATAAATATATAAGTATAGTGTTTTACCACTGCTGTAGAAAAGTAAGACACCACACACACACACACACACACACACACACACACACACACACACACACACACACACACACACACACACACAGAGGCAATAGTACTGGACCCTGGAGCAGACCTATCTTTGGTCTCATTGCAGTCATCTAAAGTCTTGCCTGAAGCTGGAAGATACATTTCCAGGATAGTTCGTTTCCACGCTTGACAAGTAGGCAAGCTGTTGACAGGAAGACTCAGTCCCTTACCGCGTGAGCATCTTCACAGACTATCTGAGTGTCCTTATGCCACGGCAGCTGGTTCCTCAAGAAGAGGACTCTACAAGGGAGCAAAGTGGGAGTCCGATCCTGTAACACTAATCTCAGCAATCACACTCCAAGGCTGGGCGTGCAGCTCAGTGATAAAGTATTTGCCTGGAGTGCTGGTTGGGTTTTTGCCAATTAGACATAATTCCAGTCATACTTGGAAAGAGGGAATCTTCTTGAGGCATGGCCCTCATCAGAGTGGCCTGTAGGAAAGTCGATGGGGGCATTTTCTTGATTAATGATTGGAGCGGGAGGGCCCAGCCCAATTTTAGGAGCTGCTAACTCCTAGGCAAGAGGGTCCTGGATGTCGTAAGAGCAGGTTGAGCAAGCCCTGAGGAGCAAGCCAGCAAGCATTGCCTCTCTATGGTGGTTTCTGCCTCCAGGCACCTGCCCTGTCTGCATTTCTGCCTTGGCTTTCTTTAGTGGACTATGACCTGGGGGTTTGTAAACCAAATAAACCCTTCCCTTCCCAAATTGCTCTTGGTTAGTGTTTTATCACCAGAAAACTGGCTAAGAGGGCCAGGTGTGATGCCCACACCTTTAATCCCAGCACTCCCAGCACTGGGATTCAAGTGGGGTCCTTCTTGAGTAGCGCCTTGTGGGCGGCTCCTTAGTTACTGACTGTGTTGGCCTGAAGACCTATGCACACCATAAAATCTTGTACTCCCTGTTTCCACCCATCCCATTCCCAACACCTAAGGGCAGGATGTGAGGCAAGTGCAGGAAAACTTCCATAGGTATTCCTAGTTACAAAGGGAGCGAGGTATACAAAGTACTCACTAGACCTTAGATATCCTAAACCCAGAAAGGTACTGCTTGACATTGGTACTAGAACTCAAAGCCTGAGCACACTTTTTCAGAGTGTTTGGCTCCCTAGTGTGTTTTGTTGTTGTTGTTGTTGTTGTTTGAGACAGGGTTTCTCTGTATAGTCCTGGCTGTCCTGGAGCTCACTCTGTAGACCAGGCTGGCCTCGAACTCAGAAATCCACCTGCCTCTGCCTCCTGAGTGCTGGGATTAAAGGTGCACCACCACGCCCGGCCCTAATGTGCTCTTTATTTTTTATCTTCTGGGAAGTTTTTACAATCTCCTTGTTTTGTTTTAGAACTTCATTTTGTATCATTTTCCTTGCTTCTTTCAAGCTAAGCCTTCTTTAGAGCAGCGATTCTGCTAATACAATCCTTTTAAAAACCTTTGTGGATCTCCGATTGGTGAGATGGTTGGTGTTGGCATTTGCTGCTGAGCCAGATGGCCTGAGCTCCATCCCTGTGACCCGAGGGTTGGATGGAGAGAACTGACTCCTCCCACAAATCATCCATCCTCTGACCTCTACCCACAAACCAGGAGTACATGTGTACACTGCCCTCCTCCAGATGCTAAATAAGTAAACAAATAAATTGATTTAAAAAAATTTAAAAAGAAAACATTTGTGGTCCCCCTGTGAGTTGTACTGGGGCTTTGCCAGATAAAAGTTGTACTTACAAATGTCCATGGCATAATTTCTCTTCTCCCAGACTGCTAAAGAACAATGGTGTTCACATATTTTTTTATGGAAAGAAGGGTGGTGCTTGGGACTAGACTCAGGGCACCATGCAGGCAATTCTGCTTCTGCGCTCTATTTGCAGTCCTCTTCAGCTTCTTTTTAAACGAGTTATTTACTTAGTGCGTGTGCTCAAAGAGATGGGAGGCTCCACTCCATTTAGAACTATAGATGGCCGTGAGCCATCCGAAATGGGTGCCGGGAGCAGAGCGGAAAGCGCTCTCAACCACTGAGCCAGAGCTCCAACCCTTACTGTTTGACCTTTTCCCCCTTGAGTATGTGTTGGACTTGGTCGCTCCTTTCTGATAGAACCTAGCAGAAAGAAAAACATGCAATCCAAGAGTAATACAAAACAAGAGACGTTGGTTTTCTACTTTGCTGTCTTTAGGGTCACTCATTTGAGGGAAGCTAGCTGCCATGTTGTGGGACATTCAAGAAGCCCAACATGTCTTCAGGTAAAGAACAGAAGCTCCCACCACGGCCTAGGGCAAACATGTCAGGCACAGGAGGAATGATCCCTCTGGAGGCAAGCCTTCAGATGAATGTGGACGCAGCTACGACCTTAAGACCTGGACCACAACCAAATGTAAGTACCTAGACCAGGAGCACAGATACCAGGTGTGGCCTCCAACATGCTACCTGAATCTCTCCTGACTTTCATTAGCTAGGTTTCCTACTTTCTATATGACTTCAGGCTGACTACCTTTATTAAACCCCAGCATCACAAGGATAGCCTTTCCCCCAGTTCAAAATATTCTCCATCCCCTTTGAGTTTCTACTTGTGCCTTTAAGATAATGAAAGATTTATTTCTTTTATTGCACTGTGTACCTGAGTGTATGTATGTGCGCCGTGTGCATGCAAGGGTCTGTGGAGGCCGGAAGTAGGCACTGGGTGCTTGGAGTTGTGAGCCACTGTTAGTTGTGAGCCACCAGATGAGAGTACTGGGAATTAAATCCGGGTTCTGTGCAAGAGCAGCAAGTGCTCTTAGCCATTGAGCTTACCTCCCTTAAAAGGCATCTTAAAAGGCCATCATGGTTCTACTAAAGCTACTCTGAGCACTTTGGTTTGCATTTACACTGATCTCAGTCTTTCTAGCTTCTGAAGACAGAAACATCAAAGAATTAAGTGTCTTGGCTTACAGAAAGCATTATATAACAGTGGTAATTGTTCTCCTGACCGGACTAATAATACTGTTTGCAATGTGCTAAAATAACCTTTCTTTCTTTCCTGCACTTCAAAGGCTCTTTTTAGTCAGAATGGGAGCCTAAGCTTTTGTCAGACATCATGGTTCATGCCTATGATTCTAGCACTTAGGAGTCCGGGGCAGGAAGAATAGGAGTTCAAAGTCACCCTCAGTTACAAAGTAAATTCAAGGCCAGCCTTGGCTACCCAAGACCCTGTATCAACAGAACAAGACACCACCACCTACCAAACAACCAAACCAAACACAGTCAAGCCAAAATCTTT